>NC_134396.1:62073177-62224692 GCF_035582795.1 Mycteria americana
AGATATATGTGCCTAGGGATTTTTTAAACATTGTCTTCACATTGGCTGTTTTTAAACTTTCTACTAGAATAGTCCAGGTTCCTGAAGCATGAATGAACATGAAGGGAGTGTGCAGTCCTGGCATTTGGTCAGAATGTTTTGTTGCTTAGATGAAGATGATTCCAATGCTCTTAGGATCATTGAATTACTTCAGATTCTGTGATATTTAGTTTTCCATGGGCTCCAATCCTACAACACTGACATACCCAGACTGCTCTTTGCAAATACGCAGAGCTTTGGAAGGTTCATAATCATAGCTGTGAAGATCAGGGCCAAAAATACTAGGGTGATGGGAATCCAAAATGAAATTGGGTCCCAATTTTATAATCACAAACAGATGCACACATATCCCTTGCCTGTGGCAGTCCAGCTTACAGTAAATAACTGCAGATCTTTTCTTCCTAGCATCCCTGCAATCCCTTGCAGTGTTTCCTTCTCTAAAGTGTAGTAGTTCTGTGGAAGAGTAAAGAAAAGAGAGAACACAACAGACAGTTAAAGCATTTCTCTGAAATGTAGAGAAGATGAGCTACAAAACTAAGGAAAGTGGAAGGATAGTACAGCATAGAGGTGCAGGTGGCAATACAAAACCCAAATCGTCATGTACATGTTTAAAGTGTTTTCTTACTTATATTAGTTAGTTTTTTACATAATCTTCAGTGAAGCAGAAGACAGCATAGAATTTGTTGGTAGCCTGTCACGTTTTTGCAAGCTTTGAAACAAGCAAACATGGGTTCTGCAAAACTAAAGATTAGAAGTGAATACTGGAGTTGGGGCTAATGAGCAGTAGTTAGAGAAGAAAAAGTCAGGGGAGGCCAATTTAAACAGAGAAGGGAGTTGTTCTTAGAGGTACACCAGGTGATCTGAAAAAGTATAGCCAAGCAAATTGACCAAGATTCAAGACACTCAGAGAAAACTAAATTATACTTGCAATTACAAGTTGATAAGAGATAGAACCTGCTTACGTTGTCACCCCACTGGAAGCACTGTTAGATGAACAGTCCAGAATTTTGTTACTTTAAGGTGTAACCCAATACCCAGAGTTATGCACATGCATTCCTTCAGAAGCAGCCTAAGCTTCTTAGTAGTAGGGCCCTCTGAACCTGATTTCAACACAATGAAAACAAGATGTGACCAGCAAGGTAACACTGACCGCCAAGTAACTTCCAGCATTGGTAAAAAGCATAAGCGGTGAAAAACAAGTTGGAAAAAAGCATCTGTAACTGTTGTGGGGACTTTCCATAACTGAGAAGTTGTCACATTTTTCATGTCATCAGCATTGATGGGGTGTCTTTACTCTAAAGCTGTTTACAACTGAAGGCACATGAAGTTTCTTATTTAAAGTTCTGTACAGACTTCAAAGACCATTTGCTGATCGGATATTGCTTAGCTTTGGCCAACTGTGCTAATAATTCCTTTGAAGTAATTACTTTTGCTCAAAAGAGCTCCTTTTTGGATAAGGCTTACACAGTTTTGCAAGGTTTAGATTTTGGAACCAGCATTAAGGCAGAGTGTTGGCCTGGAACTGTTCCGCTTGCCCCCCTTCTTGTGCATGTTGGCCTAGGAAGGGAATTAAGAGTAGGAACCATTTCAGACTTTCAGACTATCTGAAACTGCTCACTTGGAACCCCTTCATGAATATTGTATTCCATTGCAGGATGTGCTGCCTGCAGTGTCTGGGATAGAAGCAAAAGAGTTATTACTCATTGCTAAAGAGTTTCACTACTATTTGTAGCATGAAATCCTTATGGAGGTGCTTAAAAAGTAGATAAGGAAGATTTTTGTCTTATAGGCAAAAAACTTCAAACAAAATATCCTCCATTTATTAGCTTCTTAAAATTGTTGTCATAATGCAATTATGCAAATGAGAAGCCGCAATCACACTGAGTATTTGTTCCATTTTTGACACATATACTTACTGGATTGGAGCGGTATTTAAAAAAATAAAAACACACACACACAAAGCCATACAGCTGAATTCAGGGAATGTGAAAGAGCATGAGAAATTCCTATTGAAACCATTCCCATTACATTGCATAAATAAAAGATAGAGAAGTTTTGGGGTGTGTTTCCCCTCCTCCATTTTTTGGACAATGCTGAGTGTGGGGAATGAAGCATTGCTGAGGTAGTCAGCAGCACCTCTTCTTTCCCAGTTTCTGCCTTGTTTCCCCTTTCAGACCCACCAGCTTTCTCTCTCTTCCCTCACTCTTCCACAAAAGATTTCCAGCAGAGAGCAGCTGGTGCCTCGTTTTGGCTGCTTTCCCCAGACTCTGGGGGCTTTCACTAGAAATCAATGGCTGGTTATTTTCCCCAGTACTGTGTTTTTTATGTATGGACTGACATGGCCTCAACCATACTGACCCATTCTGCTGAGCTATTTCCATTCAGACGTGCCTCTTTACAAACAGCGGAAATTAGTAGAGGGCCAGTGTCAAACTGCTTGTCACATCTTGTTTTCAATCTGTTGAAATCAGGTTTATAGTGTCCTATTCAGAAGCCTAGACTGCTTTTGAATGCACACAATGCATTTCAGGCATTCCATCAGGCGATAAATGCAGAACTTCACATTGCTATTAAAAAATAATCAAAATGATTAGTCTTTTGAATTTTCCGAAGTAACTTATTTGCTTGGAATTTGTTGTCTTAATTGCACTACGTCACTTGCTCATAGGTATTCATCTCCATAAGACATAAAATCATTCCTAGTTGATCTGTCAGTGTAGCAGTTGTACCATGTGAATAAGTTCTCCCATTGATTTAGTAGTAATGAATGAATGAGTAAGTGAATGAATGAATAATCAGAGGATTGCTAGAATGGATGCAGTAAGCCTGAGCTACTGGTATTCTCTTCGGCTTCTAGGAACTTCTGTCAAATATAGTTTCGTTTTATATCTCCACCTAATGAGCAACCATGCTAGAATCTCAATGAGGCAGAATATGGCTAGAGTTACACTAGGTATTGTGCGTTACTTCAAAAGGAGGAAGGAACTTTTCTAAAGTGCTTATAACCTTAAAACTTTGTGGAAAGGTAAGTTTTTAATGACATTTCTCAGGACCATTATTCTGCAATTTACCAATATGTTATTGCTATATTTCTAAGTTACCTAAGCATGAAAGAAAACCTTATCGCATGTTAAGAAACCTTTAAAACAGACAATAATTTTAGCTCAACTCATTTGAAAGTCTCCATACTTGCCAAGGACTTTATCCTTGATGAGTGCAAATGCTTTGGGCGTTTGATGGCATTTGGTTGCCAAATAATAAAGCTATTGAAATAACATATGCAAATGTGCAGTATGTGATTTTCCACTAATTTTTAACAATATGCAGAGGTGTAGAGCTCCAGATACAAGCACGACACGCTACATGCTCTAAAGCAGCTGCTGTCATGTACTTGTGAGAACTTTCAAAGGGTTACCCTAGGAATACTTATTTGAATCTCAATATGTGTTTATTCAAATGAACAGTCAGCCACAACTTTCCCTTTTCTTGGAAAAGAGAAAAAAAATCAAATGGGGGTGGTGGAACCCCACAGAAGTTCACTGCAGTAGTGGAAGGAAAGTTAGAAAAAAGCAAATGTTCTGTACTGCACAGCACCCAAAACTGCTGAAAAATCTTCTGTGTATTCCAATATTCATTAACTGTCAAGCTGTTAGTCCTGACTGCAAGGAATGAAGCTGTTTCTGTGTCGATGCCAATAAGGGGCTCCTTCTGCTAAGTGGGCTCTGGCAGTTAACACCAGGAACTGCGTGTGGCTTGGAAGCAGATCTTGGAGTTCTTTAGCTATGGAGACATTAGCAAGCATAGAGATTTCCTGTAAACTGAATTCTTACTCCCTGTACTCGAGCCTATTATCTTTGTTTTGGGTGTGTAGACACTGTAGGAGTTGCACAATTCAGCATCTGTTCTCCTCCTTTCCCAAAAGTAACTGCATTTGTAGGTCTGAAAGTTATACAGAAAAGGTTGGTGGGGAAATATGCATTCTGTAGTATTACTGACTGCAGGATAGTCATTAAGTATGACTTGGACTATCGGGTGGGTTAACTATAAGCTAGAAAATAAAAAGAAATGCCACACAGCTTAGAGGAGGTGGCATATAATTGTTTAAGTACCTTCTGAGGTCAGTTGTTATCTTATCTCTTAAGACTCATGTAACAGTGCTACGGCCAAACTCCATTAATCAGTGGTCCAACTTAGGTTCAGCAAAGCTTTTCTCATGCTTCTCATGTATGACATTTTGAATTGTGGCCTGAATCCATCAAGATCAGTCAATTATTTCAAGTCAACTAGACACAAAGCCAAGCAGTAACATATAACATCTTTCAAATGCAAGGATATTTGAGTCCAGAGCTTAGTATGACCTCTCCATTTAAAGCAGTTTTCCTAAAATAATTTTCACAGAGGCTCGAAAAGCTTATTTGCAGATCCTTTGCATCTTAAAAATGTATTTTCTTTCTGAACTCTCTTTGTCTACAGTGTCAAGAAAGATACATCAAATTCACTGCAGGTGTGCAGAAAAGCATGTGGGCAAGCTTTTAGTGTACTATTTCTTACCTGGCCTGTGGAACAGAATGTGGAATCCTGAGATCTCATTCTCATAGTCAGCATTAGAGGTTGGAATTTTACACACCAAAAATGCTTCTGTTTAAAAAGAAAATGTTTCCCTTTTTGAGAGTTTATGTTCTTTTATTTCTTTGTAAAACCATAATTTCACTTTTGCTACTTGTTGCTAAACCTTGAGAACATCTGGATTTTTGTTCTAAAAAAACACTGACAAGAATATGGCTTTGTTCAGTGTTTTTAACAAATGTGTTTTAACTATTATTTATTTATCATGAAAGTGCAAAAATAGACCAATTACCCAAGGTTTTATTTCCCACCTAGGTCACTTTCAGGATAGTATTGTGACGAAGAGGAAATAGGTAAAAAACATATTCAGATAGGGTGGAAGCAGGACCTGAAATAAAGGACTGAGATGCTAACTACATCGTATCCTCTCTTCATTTTGGCAGGGAGTTTACAGAGAAAAGTCCTGGAAGAAATAGTCATAGCTTTCTAATACTGCTGGAGATTACTTTTTCTTCTTTTTTATGGATTAAGAAGGTGAAATCTGATCACAGACTTATGGAAGAAACTAGGGAAAGAGTTAGTCTTCTGAAGTTATTTGTCATTTTTAAAAGAGAAAATGAAATATAAATTTGGTTGAGACAAATTTAATGTTTTCAAAGTTTTCAGTAGTTCATACGATTAAAATGGGTTTGGAGCTGTAATAATTATTCAACACTGAATTGTTTTGCTGGCTATTTAAAAATAACTTTTTTTTGTGCTCTTTATAAATCAGAAAATACAATTTTGAAATGAATGTATGACATTTCTTTTTAAAATACAGGAAATAAAGAATCTTCCATCATTATGGCTATTCCAAATAGCCAATTTATTCTAATTCCAATTTCAAATTCTTCCAGTGTTGCCAAAATTGAATTTTCACTGCCAAAAGTTTGGAAGTATTGCTGAAGTTTAAAAGACACATTCTCTCATTAGGCATGTTTACACCCTTCTTAGATTAAAAGTCCAAGCAGAACTTGCTCAATCTTAAGAGAAGCCAGCTAAATGCACTGCCAGCATACAGAGTGTCATATGCAGTGAGCGGAATGATGTGCCTCTCCTTACAGCCAAAATAGTCATTTCTGTAATATCTTACACATGGAGAAGGACAAAAGCCATCCTTAATGACTGGGACCCATGGAATGAAATGTTGAATATTCCTTTTTATGAGCTCTATGACTCCCAGCTGGTGTGTACATAACTAATAAAACAACTGAAACAATATTTCTCATATGCTTATGAGCCCAGATCTCAGGCATGGAGTATTTTAACAACCAATAGGTATTAAGGATACCTATTAGGCATATAGAGCAGAGAATGGTTTGGATGACTGCATGGGAGCAGATGAAGAACCAGTGTGGGGACCAAATCCATGAGTACAGACTGCAAAGGAAACGTGAGCAGGTCTGTGTGTTGGAATTTGGAGCAATAGCTTGTTTCTGGAAAATACTACTGTCTAGTGTTTTTATACAGCATACCTGTTTTGCCTTTTTTAGCACAAAGTGGGTAATAAAACTATTTTACTATATTCAGAAATGATGCAACAATTCCAGAGGACACTGGTACACATACCTGTACCCCAAACAATACATCAAGAAAGCACTTAAAACACAATAGCAAACTGAGTGATGAGAAGTGTATCCAAGCAGACTAATTGGCCCTGAAGTTCACAATTTAAAAGAGGATGGTGAAAGCCCCTGTGTAAAAGCAGCTTAGAGCTCTTTCTCTCCACAGAGAACCATCAGAGGCAATACAGATTTCCAGAACACTGAAAAAAAATATTGCAGGTTATTTCCTATCATTGTTTTCAATAACTAAGTTATGTGAAAAATACAGAAAGTATAGTGTTATGTTTATGATCTCCTAGTAATGAAGAATGTTAAATTACTAATATACATAAAAGCACTAATTTATCCTCTTTCTAATAACCTCTTAAATCTGATCTTGGAGTAAGTTATGTAGCAGGAGGGATATGCCTCAAGCAAAGTATTACAGCTATAGGTTGCATTTTAAGGCAACCAACCTCTTATATCCATGTGTATGTTAATAACAACAACTGCCTCTTCTACAGCATTTTGCTTTCCAGAAGCACAGGACTTTCAGAACATCTGGACTAGAATTTTGTAGAACTTGTGTATATGCTGCAGTACTCTCATGTACGTGTGCAGTAGACACGTACACGCTTGGTTTGCTATTAGAAGCCCTTTCTTCATGTCTTAAGTCTGTATTGACACTATAATGGAATTTCATATGTGCTGCAGATCTACATGCTAGAAGACAGTCTGGTTATCTTACAGGAAATGTATACATAACACATCTCATGATTTCACTTTAGTATGCTTTCTTTTATAATAATAAAAATACTTTTCCAGGAACAGAAACCATGTTTTTTACCTCATGGTACACAGTTTTAGGAGGGACTCTCCTATAATTTCTGTAATCTTATAGTACAAATGTAGAAGTGCATAGTGTTAGAAATAAGACTTTAAGAATCAATAATAAGATAGGTGAGCCTGTCTTTGAGACTTCCAAAATGTCTGCAAACTGTAGTAGGTTTTTTGATCATCCATATTCTGTCCCTGACCTGAGAAAGCATCATTATTGAAGCAAATATTTAAGTGGTCAAGAGTCACTTAAATATTGAGAAGAAGTGTGCGTAACATTAGAGCAAATAAACATACAGAGTTCACTGAAGTTTTATTATGCAATATAAAGATTTAACTTATCCCACTGTGTTAATATAAGAAAACTGCTGATTTGT
This sequence comes from Mycteria americana, assembly GCF_035582795.1. Classification (NCBI taxonomy): domain Eukaryota; kingdom Metazoa; phylum Chordata; class Aves; order Ciconiiformes; family Ciconiidae; genus Mycteria; species Mycteria americana. The sequence continues at coordinate 62,080,580 of NC_134396.1, forward strand.
CCTTATGTTCAGTTTCTGTAGATGTCCTAAAGACTAAAGATATGTTTTCTGCTTCAACTAAATGCTCTATAGTCTTCAAAAGTCACCTGCTTGTATTCAGGCTGCTTGCTTTGTTTCAGGGTAGATACACCTAATCCGTTATGATGGTTGTTAACATGACTAGAGCCAAATACTCAATGAGAACTTGTGGGAAATTTTGGGAAAGTTTGCAAGACTGAGCAAGGGTCTGATTCTTATTTAATATTTCCTCATAGAATATAAATAATTTGCCTTTTTCCTATCATGCCACATACATAATGGGTTGAAGAAGCAGCAGCACAGGGTCATTCTAAAATATCAAATATCCTGCTTTTTTAGTATTTGTGAAGAGAGATCATATTTCAAGGGAGAATGGATTTCCTGAAAAAAAAATCTGCATATATATACATTGTTAAGAGTGGCCTTGAAATGTCTAAACTTGGCTAATTCAGTATTTTTTTCGTTCAGAAGGGAAGCTTCCAATGATGTGCCATTCAAAACTTTTAAAAGTAAATGGAATTTCTACAGGACTCTTAGAAGATGTTGACTAATAAAGTATGAAGGTAGTGCCCAACTATTTAGAGACTGACTCTAGATACACGTCTACCGTGAATGGCAGTATCATTATTGACATTAATAGGAGCCCTTAAACCAGAACAGAAGTCCATCGGACTAACAAAAGTGATAAATAAGCAAAGCTCAGCTGGTTTCCATTGGTGCTTCTATAAGTGGTGCACGTGAGAGGGCATCTTTAAGACTCCTGCAATAGCTGTACTGTTGGGCTTATATTAATGTTGAGCTAAGAAATCTTTCACTGGTAAAGTTTGTATGTGCTGTTACTGGTTCTGATAGTTCAGACTTTTACACTTTCTTCTGCGATAAAGGACAAAATACAGAATCCTAGAGTAATGTATGGTGTAATACCTAATAGATAAATACTTAATTATTACTATTGAGATAAAGAATTGAAACTATTTGGGCATGGCCTTTCTAGTCAGTGGTGATTTCTGGTTTCAGGACAAAGCCTACAGTGTCACAAGCTTGGGCATGTAGCTGTTGTCCTACAGCAATGATCTGAAAGGTAAATCCATTCATTGTATATGAAATAGTTTGATTTTAGTACTGAAATCTACTCCTCTGACTGTCCCATGATGAAGGCTGGCTTTTGATTGAGTGCCACTTAAAGCATGAAGCTATACCATTGATGAGCAACCCTTTCTGGGCTCTCAGCCTGTCAAGGATGAGATTTTAACCCTATACTGTGTTCTGTATTGCACCTGGGTGCATACAAGCACTTGTACATCCCACACTGCCCTCGTATTGCAGAGATATACACTGGTAAAAAATTAATTCCCTCACTTCTGTTTGTGGTTTTTGAGGGTTGTTCTGGGTTTTTTTGTTTTGGGTTTTTTTCCCCATTCTGGTCTGACAGTATCATGACATTGTGTGCCATTGTCTGCTTGTCCTATCCTTCCTGACTCCTTTTTTCAGTAACTACATGTGCTTCTAGCACAATCACAGCCCATTTAATTGGTCCTATGAATACACTGTAATTGACCCTTCAGATGCCAAATAAATAATGAGCAACTCATATATGTCAAAGAATTTCAAATCACCAATACAGAAAAATCATCAGTCTTAACAGGGAAGGAGAACCTCTACAAAAGTCTTTGCTTGTGAAATGCTTATCACATAAGTCAAGCTTAATGTGTCATAGTTAGTAATCCACAGTCAGAGTCTTGGAGTGGGATTAGTGCTTGTTTGCACTAATGGCAGCACTATGCAAGCTGAATAAACCCTGTTATTTCAGATACAACCCTTATTTCACATACATATATATTTCATATGCAGCAGTATGCTGTGTTTGGTATCCTGCTGCCGAGTGCTCTGTTAAGCTGCAAAAACAATTTCAGTGAGTTATATTGTTTAGACAACAGAATTTATTGACCCATCTTTTCAGGCACTGGTTACACTTTGAAAAAAGCTGGATGGTGCAGTTACTTTGCCATCTGTGGCAGCAATAAGAAAATGTGAGGGTGACGGTCATGATTCTTACTGACATCTTATATCCTGGTATCTAATAACAGCTGACAAAGGCACCTGCATATGTTCCTTGAATTCTTTAAACGTTACAGACAAAGCTAGCAAAAACAAAAGACCATCAAGCAAAGTGGTTTTGATGTACAAATTTTGTTTACGTGAACTAAGTATTGAAGAAACCATAATAAGACCTACATCTAAAAATGTTATCTGTAGCAACACCACCAGGGTTTCTATTCCTGATGGGCCTAGTCATATCAAAGCTCTGGCAAAGATGAGAAATGAAATAGCATCATGTATTTTTCTTTAGTTGAATTCCTTTGGGTTCTATTCCTACAGTATTTATCAAAACAGCACTTTTCAGCAGCTCCTCTGAGGATAACAGCATTCTATTTCAGTTCACAAAGTTAGCGTGATATTGTTGGACCAGACCTGGGGCAGGGGAGCAGAGAGAGGGGGAAACAACCAAGCAAAATCTGTCAGCCAGCCAAAAGAGAGGAACGATGTCTTTCACATTTTTGCAGTCCATAAGTATTTTCTCTGAAATCAGACCAAAATTTTTCTTAATAACTTTCATGGAGTGGACAATGGCATAAAGTTAGCACTTGTGTATCATATCAAAACAAGTTATCATAGATACAGTTACTTCTTTGAACAGTAATTTGAACACGGGGATGAAAATCCAGATGCCATCTATTCTGTCTTCTCTATTAGCCTAACTATGCTACTCTACTTTTTTTTTAAAGGGTTTTCAATATTTTTGTGAAGTAATAGTTCTTGCATATGGACTTAATATTATGTTTATTTCCCAGCTTGCCTGTTAAAAAGCAAATTCTGGATTGCAGTATCACATCCATGAGAATATCAGCTCTGCCTTGGGATTTTACCTAAGAAGTTCCCCTCTAATTTACAAGTACTATGGATGCTACACAGGAGTTTTTGCAATAGCAAGCTGCAAGTGAGAAAGGTATCCATTGTATTAATCCTTGGCTTCAGTACTTTGAACTATAAAGTAGAAATGGGAAGGAGAGCATTTTTCCCCCCCCTTTTTTTTTCCCTAAGCAGTTTACCTTTCTAATATTAAACAATTTCACATTAGCTACAAATATAGGGAAATAAAGTTTAAAAAATATTTTAATGAGACCCTCTATGGATGGAATCATGTCCCTTAACTTTAGACATCCACATTTGAACTATTTGTTTAGATTCCCTTGACAGCAAATGGAGAGAAATAGACATTACTAAAGTATGTTTCATCTTACCTATTTCATACATCTACCTTAGGATGAGATAAATTGCATTCTAGAGACACCATTTTTTCTCCATTGACTGCAAATAGTATCTAGATTATTAACCTAGAGATAGGTGTCTGTAGCATTTAAACTTCTAATGCATAAATCATACATCAGAAGGTAGAGGAGATTAATCCCACCCCATATTTCAGTTCTAGAAATATCTTGCCAGCTCAGTTTAAGAAAAATACAACTGTTAGGTGCAATGCTTCTCTTTTAAGACAAACATAGCACCACTGATGCCTTTTTATTCTCCCTTTATCCATGTAGCTGTCAACCACAGTTAACAACTTTGCGCTTATGGGTAACGTTTGTAATTCAGATATATCACTGAATCTGTGCCAAGACTGAAAAGTAATTTAGGGTCATATTGGACATTTTAGCATGGAACACTGTTAGACTGAGGTTTACATCCCAAATGTCAACACACATGACAATGTCAATGTAATCTTCTCTTGTGACTTCTTCCTTTTTAGTATATCCAAGCTGAACAACAAAATCTAAAGTGTTTCCACTTTAGATATTATCTATGCCACTGAGGAGATAATCAATGTCACTGAGGAGATAAATTGAAATCTCTTTTAGGAACAAACTACATCATGGAGCAAAAGGGTTAGGATCAGATGGGTGGATTCAAATCCTAGCATGAGAATTCTAGAAGATTCAGGACTGGAGGTCTGCCCTTGATCATGTTGCTTACTGGCATGAACAGATTGGAATTGTATCAGACACTGCATGTGCCAAGTTGATTGTGAGGGATTAAGAAGGAAGCACAGAAAGACACATCCTATTACAGCCTTAGCGTTGTATGTACTGTTTTGGAATGGTCAGATGTCTCTTCATAGGGAAAACGCTGCATGTTTGGAAAAAGTGACATCTCAACCAGCTACATCTGTGAAACAACTTAAGGTCCTAACAATAAAATACCAAACTGAGACAGAGCACACTCAGTTAGTCACTACAAAAAAATCCCTCTATGAGCAATGATTTAAGCTAGTAATTCTTGAAAATTTAAAATGCTTGCCTTGATATACAATGGGATATTGCTAACTGCAGCCTTTTCATATTCTGTAGATTATTTCAGTAAAACAAGAGACAATAACTTTGTGTTCTGTAAGATGAAAATGAAAACCAGATACACATGTTCAAGCCATTTGCTGAATGCTGTTTTTCAGGAGAGAGGTTGAGCATATAGCTTCTAGGGGTGAATATGCCACTGAAATAAGTATATTGATGTAGTCTCCAGTTTACAAGGCAGCTAACAGGAGCCACAATTACATTTTTCCTAAGCACGAGAAGGTGTATTGTGGTCAAAGGGCACTTCACTTAGACTGAGCAAAATGGTAAGTTGCTAGCCAAGATTCTTCCTCAGGCACCAAGAAGACACTGGAAGAGGCTGAATGAGGAAGGGTTGCCTTGCTACCTGAGTGCCTTGAAAGATGGCTGCTCAGATGGCAAGTGCTCAGAGCCTGCAGGGAGTATGGTGAGCACGCAAACAATCCTTTAGAAAAGACAAGGTAGTTCCACTTCTGTGCATTCTGAGATAGACATGTAGCACCACTGCAATGGAGAGACAGGAGTATGGCTCCACTCAGTGCTCCTTGCTACTTAAAATGTTTTCTTCCCTGGAGTTTTTAATCTCTCCTTCGTGATTGCTAGTTTACAATGGTGTTAGCTACCGTAACTTAAGTCTGTTCTGGCAACATTCCAGAGAACAAACGCACAAATGCATGAAAGAAGAGGTATTTCATGTGCCAGTGGAATTTTGCTTCCACTGAAGAAGTACAGTGGCTGGGACTCCTTTCTGGGTTGGAAACTTGCCATAGAAAAGATTTCTGTAAACCCCTCCATCAGGAAAGAATGTACAGATTTTGTTCCATGACATTTAGCATCTTAAATGAAATGCAAAATGATAGTTACCTGTGCTGCAGAGCACTGGTAACTGAGACACATGGGAAACAAATCAGTAAACAGTTGAAGGACAGACTCTCCTTCTTCCTACATAACTATCTGTACTACAATTATTTGATACGACTAATTCAGTATAATTAGCATAATACTTAGATACCATTCTTAAAAATGTTAGTGAACAGAATTTCTGTCTCTTGCTTTTTAATAAAAGAAACATTCTGTGAACTTGTTTCTTAGACATATTTTAATAGTGTTAAACTGCATTAGGAAAATGGTTACTTAGAAGTCTCATATTTCTAATTGTTTTGTATATGTATGTGCAGTAATTGTATAGAGCAATGCAACTGAGCTGTTATGTATTCATAATATTGAGCCCAAGTGAAATGAACCTTCTTCGTTAAGGCCCCAGTTATCAGCCATCCAAGTGTCCACAGAATGACACAGAGCCAAGGCTAATGGGGATGTTTTGTGGTTTTTACTTTGGGATGCACAGTGCCTCCAAAGGAAGCAAAAGACCTAAAGGAAGAGTCTGGATTTATAGAAGACAAGGATGAGGCAGAAATGCTATGGCTCAACTACAGAAAAGTTGAGAATTATTAAGATAACCTTGACACCTCCTACCTTATCAAGAAACCCATGTGCCACATGTTGTGGCAGCACTCTGTGGATGTATTCTGTGTGCTATGGCCATAGGTCCTTGGAGTATTAAGGCAGGAGCCCAACCAAAGTATGCACAGAGGTGTAGTATAGGGACAGAGTCCCTCTGTTTTCCTGAGTATGTGTCCTGGCATCAGAGAGCATCTGATCTGCCCCTGTAGTATGGGATTTGTCTCTTGCCTTCCAGTCAGGTTACATCATTCCAAAAGAACGATAGCGGTTAGCTGAGGTGAGTGTTCCTCATGTTGGTGTGTGTTTTGCTAGGATCAGTGTTGGACTCTATTGTCACAGCAAGTTGAATTGGTGTTTGCAAAACAGGCTAGATAGAGCTGGACAGTTCTTATTATATAGATTTGTTGTTTAAGACTGCTGGCATGTTCAGGTAAGCATCTGAGTATTGGGACTCTCAAGTCATGTTTCACATTTTTCTTTTTTACTCTAAGGCACAGAATCATTGTTTAGAAAGGAAAGCTGAGAGTTTGATGCCATAATGTATGTCCAGAATTGGAGGCAAGTAATCCATTTCTGCATATATTGGGAAGAGGTAAAAAGTAACTAAAGCCATGAAACAAAAGGTAGAAGTGTCCTTTTTCTAGTCCAGTGATACAAGTGCATCCATTTTATAGTGTTATGTGATAGACGATTATGACATGCCTTAGGCTTTGATGCAGATCTCTCCTCAAAAGAAGGTCGACTTGAATGTGGATCTAATTTCCAGTAGATAATGCTTGAAAATCATGATCCTCTTGTGCACTTTGTTCACTCTGTCTGTTAATCTGTGGCCACAAAGTAGAACAGCATTAACAAAGAGATTAAGACGGCCTCACTTGAGAATACTTTAGTAGTTAGCTTGCTATCTTTGGTAATTCAAGGCTTAATTTCTTCTTCTTGCTCTAGATGTGGTTGAATGAGGCTGACCTAAGAGATGTGCCAACTCCAGGTCTAAGCAGCCTTAAGAATTGGTCATGATCTAAGACTGCTACCATATAAAGCTTCATAAACAAGATTGACACCGGCTCTGAGATTTGGTAGGATACCGGAGATGCTGGCATCCCATGGTTTTTCATATGCATGCAGTGGCTGCATTGTTCTGGACATTTTGCTACAGGACCAAGAAGCAGATAGGTCATTTCGCTTTATGTTGCACATCTAGCCTCAGGCAGGCCTGCAGGCTCACTCTATAAGCAGGGCAAGTTATCTGTGGAATGGAAATTAGAGTTTTAACTTGTGATTCTGCCACTTCTAGACTTGAATACCATTCTTTATTTTCCTACAGTTTGCTCAGATGTCGTATAAATACAGAAAATCTATGTTTATGAACTGTAGTCAACTCCAGGGGATGACTGGTAATCATCGATAGAAGACACCTACCTTCAAATGCCTCAACAGACTCTGGAAATGTCTGCCTCCCTCCTCTGTCAGTAGAAGGAGCTTGCAAGTCTAACAGGATAATCTTTAGAGAGCTAACTTATGTGAGATGGATTCTACAGTCGTTGTTGCCTAAAAACTGGATTGCAGGGCCTAAAACAGCAGTCGGTGCTCATGCCTGAATGACTTACCTAAAACCACAGAAGAAATTAATGGAAGAGAGGTTTGCAATAGAAAGCAGACATTATTAGAACTAATCTAGAGACTTAACCTGAGAGCCATTCTACTGAAGTATAACAGTACGTGGTTTTTATAAAAGCTCATACATTTTCCTGGAGATGCCATCATCCTTAAAAAGGTAATTCCTTTTAGCATTGTTATTAGTTTACTAACCTTTTAAATGAGTTATTATGTCAGTGAATTTTGTGGATAAAAATTAACATTTATCTATTGAAAACGTAGGAAAAATAAACCTATAGTTTTTTAATGTTTTATATTTAATTCACTTGCAATTTCCTCTTGTCATTTCTAGCCAACGGTAGTGATGTTTCACTGATATCCTTAACAGTGCTTGGTAATCTCTGAAGGCAGAGTAAGCAAGAACTAAGTTGTCATAGCTCAGAGACCAATCAAAGGCTTGCACAAGGGAAGATAAAACAATTTTGATGTACTGATTTTTTTTTTTCATTATTTGTACTGTTTGCTCATGTCTTCTATTGGATTTATCCTGAAACTGAATCTTGAAGTCTTTGGGGGAGAGAGCTCACAAAATAAACAATGACTTAGCACTGTAACATTACTAACCAACTAGTTGTAGAAGTTTGCAGAAGATTAAGATCCCATAAACTGGTTAAGACTTTGAGTAGACAATGGGCTTCATTTGTCATTTTCTTGCCTAGCTAAGAACCTTTTAGCACTACTATTGTAAAGCATCTGAACCTGGCTAAACTCAGCTTGCATTCAAACCATGATTTGACTGCTTTATTTTTACTGTTTCCAGAGGCAGATTTTTCTGTATTTGTGAAACCTTTTAACAATGGCAAAAAATCTGTCCCTGCTACATACCTCCTTTTAAAAACAGTGCTTCTGCTATTTTCTAGCTTTCCTACAGCATTTCAACAGAAGCCCTACAGCATGCACTCAAAATAGTGTTTCCTGATTTTTGTTCTCTCTCTGTTTATGTGATATCTGAAATTAATTAACTGACAAATGTGCCATGCTATCAAAAATTTTTATAGGATCCCTCTTGCACATTTGAATGTTGTAATAATTCTGTTTCAGAGCGTTTGGGCATCACAAACTTATTACACAAGGGACAATTTGATTTTTACTGGTACAGTAGCATGTGCCTGAAGACCACCCTTAGAGAGCCCCCAAATGGCTTTACACTCCAGTGGGCTCATTGTAAAAGTAAATAATAGGATGAAGCATGGGGCCGGGGGCGGAGTGGGGGAGGCAGTGGTACACAACTCTGGCAGTAAGTTTGGCAGTAATGAACAATTCAAACAGCCTGATACAAAATCAAAATGCAACCTGACTTTTCCTGAATTTGAAAATAAAGAAAGAAAGAAAGCAGGGAAGAGTAAGGAAGAAAAGAAAATGTTTTGACTGAAACATAATTACCTTCTATTTCTGTAGATCACATGACCAGGTTTTCTCTGGTATGCTCTTTCCTGTAGATTTTAAACATCAGTGGGTGGTTAGGTTTATTAAAAAAAAAAAAAGCGCACACACACAAAAGAATGGTATCCATGTGCCAACCCAGCTGTACCACAATAGTTTCAGAGATATGAATCCCTCCTCCTCCAGCGCCTGTCCCATACGCTCTCCATCTTCCCCTCTCTGCTTTTGATCATCCTTCAAATGCTGCAGGCACAATATGGTACACAGCTTTATGACACCCCCATATTGACCTATGCATTCATCTGTTCCGCACCATTTCTACCTTCATGTATATGCTTACTTTGCTCCTTAGAACCCAGTACCCAAAATGTTTTTGTTTTTGTTCCTGCTCAAAGATTCAAAGATTGGGAGTATGTCTCTGAATCTAGTTTCTTTAGATAAGACAGTTGTAAATACCCTTGCTCTTTATACCTTCAATGACACTAAAATTGAATGAAATGTGAGCTTTGAACGACGCAGCCATTGTGAGGCTCTTTGTCAGCTGCACTAGTTTCCATTCTCATCAGTTTGGCAATCTTTAGACTTTTTCCTTGATTTATTAGCCTTGCCATTTTCTTAGCTATATTTTTTTGAGTAAAATCAGGACTTTTCTATTCCAGCAGGATGTAGCTGCTGCTTTGATTTACTTCTTGAATTATTTTTTTGACTTCTCATCTGACTGGTGAAAGGACTTCTCGTTCTTCCCCTGTCTCAAGTTCTTATTACACATAAATAAGGTTACTCAAGAAGCCAGTGGTCGTATATGATATTTCTGAATCTTTCCGTATGTTCCACATAGGCCTTGTCATGAGACTATGACCCCTCTTACATGGTTCAAATTACCACTTATTTGGTTATCAATGAATTTCACTTTTTTTGCATTTGGCATCATGCTGTTCGAGGGATAGACTTTAACTTGGGGGGGGGAGGGGGTGGTGGAGACAACATTTGAATCATTGTGGATTCACTTCAGGCTGGTTTTTCTCTTTTGTACCTGAAATGTAGTCACAATCTGCTACTGAACTACATTAATAACAAAATTTGGGTTCACTGTGGACAGGTATAAGGTTAGTACTTGAAATCCAGAACAAATAATGTGGAGTAAAATGAAAATTATTTTTCCAGATGTGCTGGAAAGGGCAGCTGACTTACTAGTTGAAAGGTGTCTGCTTTATAACTTCTGAATTTGGTTGTACCATGTAGTAGCACAGTTGTGATGCCATCCAGTAGAGGGCAGATGGCATATAGCCATATTTTCTTTATGATATTATAATATATGATTTATAAGACCAGAAGCAAAATTTCATCGGTTATCCTTACTTCAGGAAAAAGGGAGAGATCAGGGAAATGACATTTTTACTGAGTTCTTAGGCAAACCACTAATTATTTCTAAGATATCACATGGGTGAAATCACTATTGTATACGTGATATCTTCCCAGAATTTTTAATAATACTGTTAGGAAAAAAAATCATTATTGATTCTAAAAGCAAAAAGAAATAATGTAAGGGAGGACAAATAACTACACTTTTGGGTGGGAAAGTTGCACTGAGAATGGTTTGAAAGGAGTCTCTGTGAAGAATCAAGTATTTTAAAGATTCTTTAGGAATATTTAATGGAAGAATTCCATTCTTTAATGGCATCTTCAAGCTTTAATGGAACCTAGCTTAAAATTCTATATATCAGGCTTCTCAAGAATAGCTGTAGAAGACCACTATGAACTGCAGTAGCAAGTAAGTATTTTTTTTTTCCCAAAATGGTCAAATATTTTTGTCTATAATGAAACAAGTCTACATTAGCAATCTAGTAAGTATTGAGAAAAACTCCAAAAGGTGTCATTTTTCCATAGAGGACAGTCAGGGGTTAGAATGTAAGAAGAAATAAATAAATATCCCAGTCTTGCACAAACCTCTTCAATTCAAAAGAAACAATATATCACAACAAGCAAAACACAACACTATATGGTGTGTTATTAATGCACCATCCTAGCTTTGAAATCTTACAGGGTAGTGCATTACGGGGGATGAGAGAGGGTTGAGTGCCATACAGTTTTTATTCAGCTAAGAAAACACTTTTATACATCATAGGAAGGAGCTGTTTTCATAATGGAGAGCTTGAACAAATCTGCCAAGCTTCAGGGAAGGTCACACCACACAAGTGGACTGTTCCCAGTGCTGTCATTTCTCCTATTTATATCTTATCTTCTTCTAATGAAATGGTCATTCTGCAGCTTTTCTTGTATCCGATAGAAATGAAGGGTGTTTCCCCAGTGTCATACTTCTAAACTCCTTTTGAATGCTGTGATTTTGTTTCTTTTGGACTTCTTTGGTGAAGGTCAATAACATCTTAAAGTGATTTGAGATCCAAATAACATTAATGAGATTTTTTTTCCCCTTGCAAATATAAATTTGCTTTGACAGTGGGTTGCTCTAGGTACAGTTGTGTTCTTTATTGGATTCTTTATTTCACAGGCTATTGAGCCAGTGGTCAAAGTGCTCAGACATGGTTTCCCAGCTTGAAAAGCAGACAGGGTAAGTGGGTACATATATGGTTGCCTGGGGTAGCAGAATTAAAAATCCAGCTATACTGAAAAGCAGAGATTTTGTCAGTCTCCCCTGGCAGATCCTGCTGCAGTAGTTTAGAACATGGCCCTTCTAGGGCAACCACCGTTGAAAGGGATGCTTCCTCCCTTGGCTACTTTGACTACAAATGTGACAGCAGAAGGGCACAGGGATGGCTGGAGCTGGTGATACATTAAGATTCAATGAATGATGTTTACCAGAGTCTACAGAGCCATTTCTTAAGAAGGCAGCACCTTTTTATCCCTCTTTGACAGTGAAACACCTGAGTATAACATTTACTCTGTCTCAGTTAATCGCATTTCTATATCTTCTCCAATAAGGAAAGGTATTTTCTTACTACTCACCTCCGAGAGCTGAAAGCATTGGCCTAGCTTCTACTGCAAACCCTTTCCACAGATTCTAACATACTTGAGTTACCTCTGTGTAACTTTTTTTTTTTAATAAGCTTCAACAGGATTTAGAAAATTTAAGCATTACACGAAATTGTCCTTGAAATATTACTATCATTTTCATCCTCTTTTACTGAATATGCCTGTTGTCAAAATTTTGTTGCATATTTGCTAATTTTTTGCTAAAGTCTGCCACCTCTATTCACAGTGTTCTATCTACATCAGGTCTTATCAATATCAGTAAAAGTCCTTGTATGTGTTAGTCAACATGAAACTATCAGAATCTGGCCTGTCAGCTAAAATCTCCACGCTGGCAGGGACCTGTAATTTTTTCCCCTTCCCTGTGGTATTATAGAATGCACGAATACCTTCTCTCTCTGGCATTACGGAAGGGGCACAGCCATTTCATAGTCACTATTTCAGCCAGTTTACATCTGAAGTCCTGTTTTTAGTTTCCTTATAATTCAGGCTTGGATGATTGTTTTGGCTTCAGAATCATCAAGTGAATTTCACATTCAAACTGCTATATGACAATTAGCCTAGAAACAGAGGTTATCTCCATTTGCATGGTAATGAACAGTTCTCTTCCAAGACATGTCAAAACAATCAGAAGAGACTAATGAGATTTTATGTGAACCAACTGCTGGACATTCTCTTTTATTTTAAAATAATCTTGGTGGCAGTGGATTATTATTCAATTTGAAACAATATTATCGAAAGTCTGACAGCAGAAACATGTTGCAGAAAATGATCTGAAGTCAACATGAGAAGCATCAGTGAAATAATCTGTGTGAATGAATATTAAATGATATTTTTATGACAAGACTCTGGATAGTGAGTTACTTAACTGGGATTGAGATAAACAATGTTACATAGGAGATGCATTGCCCTGGTAGGACACCGCAGTGCAAAATCCCACCTTATTTGTATTCAAAGACTCTAAGTTTTCCACAAGCTCAGGCAAAAAATTACTCCTTGGACTTTTCACCAGACTGCTCACAAAAAGTGGTAACAATTTAGCTTTGGATTCCCAAAGTATTTGAAACAGACTATCCCCAGAGAGAAGAAAAAGATGCAAAGGTTTTACAGCTTGTGAAATTAGACTAATTGAAGTACAGACTAAAATCTGAGATTGCCTCAGTGGTGTCCCAGTAGCCTTAGAAGAAAGATAAAATTTTGCTGAAGTGTGCTCATGGTAATGACACTTTGCATACCACACCTTGCTCTGCTCTTGCCACACTATGTTTTATAGTATTGACATAGAGCCATCTTTTTCTTGGAAGGGTCCTTTTTTGTTGTTGTTCTGTGTCTTCGAATTTCATTTATACCTCAGATAATTAAATGTGGCTGTTAATTGTGTTTGAGCAGATTCTTCAGAGGAAGAGAGTATGATGTCTGACTTAAAGGGAGATGAAAGAAACGAAGGGTATCATAACTAGTCAAAAGCAAAAAGTTTACAGTTGCCTTCCCACAGCATGCAATAAGATACTGTCCTTGGGCACAAGTGTCAGATAGCACAAAAGCATGAGAGTTAGTAAGATATTGCCAAGTTGCAAATGAGAAATACCACTGATCTAATTGATATGCACTTGTTTTTCTTAGCAAGTGATAAATGTATTGCTTGGCTTTCAGAATATCTGCAATTAAATAGCAGAGCCTGGGCTGTTTGGGTGTTTTTTCCACACTGCAGCTTTAGTTGTTCTCAAGTAATGAGCTGTTATCTAATAAATCCATCTGAGTTTTGAATGAGGTATTAGTGTAGTTCAGGGTTCAATTGCTTTGTGTGTGTGTATGAACTTTAATATTTGAGTTGTGTGTCTTGTTAGTGCTGTTACAGTGCTTTGTAGGGATCCTCGTTTCTGGTGTCTGAAATGTCCACAGCACTGTTTTGGCTTGGATTATCATTTTTATGGATTAAGTGGCATTATACCATTAAACTATCTATTTTACCATGTAATGCAATCCAAAACACAGTATCACATTATCTTACAAAGTCAGAATCAATTTCCAGCACCACAAATACCACCCAGGAGGATGGCTTAAAACACAGTAGAAAACACAAGCAAAATGAACCCTCTACAACAAATTTTTGTAATGCCTCTATAGTAACCTGTGTCATCCCTATGTATCAAAAGACAGCATAAAACAATTCAATTTTTTAAAAGTGGGGAAATGCTATATTTTGGCAAGAGGTATTCTTACTCCATTGTTTTGTACCTTCTTTTGGATGTATTTAGACTGACCTGATTTGGTTGCATTTAAAAATCTACATATAATTGTGAGAAGTGATGCCCCTGACAGTGCTTCCTTGTACATGCAATACCTTTTAAAGAAGAGACGAATATGTCTTGAGCAGTTTTACAGCCAAAGGAAGATCATGGATTTTAAAACATGGAAGACATGTAATGTAGGACACACCAGCTGAAGAAACTGTGTGGGACATGGAGAAGTCCATAGGCTTGATGTTCTGGACTTTCTTGTTTTTAAATAAAAATAGTAGATTGGACAGCACAACAAAGTATGAAATTGGTGATGGTTTGGAAGGTAAGGTAAAACTCCCTTTTGGGCTTTGATAAAGGCCCAAAAAAACCCCCAAAAGATTCAGTCATCCATGAAATGTATAGTTAAGTTCAGTTCCTGTAAAAAATCATCCCTTTTTCCAAAGTCTGCCTTTTTGAAATAGAAGATTTTGGTTACCATCAGACATAGGTACAGAAAAATTCCCAAAATCTAAAGGCAATCTTGTGTGCTTAATATCTGTATTATTGGCTCACAGCCAGCATGTTCAGTAACAAAAGAGGGGCACAATGGAGATGAAACTGATAAGAATCAAAGGGATTTGAACTGATTGGGTTTTGTTTTACAGTACTGTGAAACATGATTTTTTGAAGGTTTATGGCAACAGCCTGCTATCAAAGTTTCTGAAAAATGTTGTTTTACTGAGTCTCATACCATAAGTAGCTATGGGGACTCCATAATTACTTTAATTATTACTGAAGTGGGTATGAAACCATGGGCTTTTCTTAAGCATTGGTTTATCAGTTATTTGGGACAACTGGTAAGGGATGGTTGATAGGCAGGGAATTGATGGTCCGATTTTTCTGTCTTATCTGACCACTTGTGTCATAAAAATCCTAGATCTTCTGACAGGGTTATATAAGGAGCAAAGGTTTACTTTGCAAAGCTATCAGAAAATTCTTGCAGTACAGATAGTCATATACCATCAGAAACCTTAAGTTAGAGAATCCCACAGTGCTTCTTTTGTGGCTAGATTCAAATATGACCTGAAGTGCCACAATGCTCAGCCTTGCAAGTTCTTGTCTGGTTGGTTACTTGGTCACCCAGTGGAAGCCACATCCCTGTCTTATGCACTTTCATGTTTTGTACTACACATGAGGAGACTTTTACAGCTAAGAAATAGGTCAACAGAAGCCAGCATACAGGCTAGAGAAGCATATGAACTTAGCTGATTAAGAAACACAAACTTAGCTGATTAAGAGGTGGTTATGATCAAGTCTTGTCTTTCTGGATTTGCTGCCATTCAGGGGACATCCTCATTTGGGGGATTTACCTTCTTCAAATAGATGTGCAGAGATAGCATGTTTTAGAGCGAGAGCTATCCAAGCAGCCTTTCAAAAAGCAAAAACACATGAGGTTGTGTCAGCTGTTTCCTTTACAAGGCAGTCACTGTTAAGCAGTGGAGCATCCCTTCCGTCAGATAACTCCTACTCACTCTGTAAGATACTTTATGTCGTTTCTAAGCTCACCATGCATGAGAGCTGAGTGGTTCTCCCAGGACAGACAGTGTTTGTGGAGTATGTGTTTTCTGGTATCTGGCCTGCTTAGAGAACCTGGTTCTGTGTCACCAGCCTGCACCTTTGGCATTCAAGCTTAAGTGTTCCTCACTGAGACCTGTTCCGTTAAGTCAATAGTAACATTTGCAATCAGCTGTCAGAGCTTTCAGGTGAAAAATTTTTGGTATAATTCCACTCATCTTGCCATTGAGAGTATGTTCATCAGCAGTTACAGTATTTGATCCAGTAATGAACTGGAAAAAGATAATGAAATTTTCAAATATATTTCCTATTGAAATTATTGCATGATTGAATTAAGGAAAGGGGGAAGTTCAAGATATATGGCTTTTTATTTGTACTGAAGGTACCTATATAATAATCGTGAGAATAATCTCTTCAGTTTATGCTAATTTTTAAACTCTACAGTGAATTTTCTCATTCCTTCTTTTGCAACTTGAGCATTTCTTTCTCAAGGACTTTCAAGCACTTGGACTTCACTATGATAGAAACATCTAGTAAGTTAAATTATATGATTAAATATTCTTGCTGAGAACTGCTTCAAAGGCTTATGAAAATCTCCAAAGATACTAGGTGACTTCCATGGACTTTGGACTTTGTATTCACTGAAATCAATTATGACATGTCTAGTTGATTTGTGAAAGTGATAATTAACACAGTCCTAGTTAATTACGTCTATAGTATCATGCAATTAGAATAACATGATACACAAATATTGTCACTACCAATTTCATGCATAATCTGCAGACTTTGAATTATTTGGTAGAACCTATCCTTGCCAGTTGAATACAAAATAAACTGAAGAATGTGGTGGTTTTATTCTCAAATGCTGATGTGCAGGAAAACACATACTGATGTGATGTGTTACTTTGCGAACTCTTACTCTACAAGCTGCTCTCCACATTCAGGAACTTTGAATGTACTTTGCAGTAGCTTTATTAACACCATATTATCATGATAGTCACCAGTAAGAGCACAGAGGGGAGTGGTACATTATCCCCAATATAATAGCATTAATGGTTCATAAAATTTTATGAAGGCACCAGATTTTTTAAATTCCATATTATAAACCAGTAATTTCAGTAAAGCATTTGAATACCTTTGAAATCATTTATTTTGTCTGGGGAAGAAGGAGCTCACACATGGATCTCTTATTTCTGTTGCCTAGGCTGTAATAGGCATGATCTTGTGGCTGTGTCAAAGTAATGTCGCTAATTTGAAAATGGCCTAGACACTAGTCAGCGGTAGGTAGGTGACTGTTTTGTATCATTGTACTAAACAGAAATGAAGGATGTTAAAGAATGGCCGATAAAAACCCTCCTTATAATAAATAGAGTTGGGCCTTCTGAATAATCTTGTTATGTATAGTAATTAACAGTTCTAGAAAAGAAAATACATTCTTAAAAATGGATGTCCTAACTCAGGACATGGATGTCCTAACTCATTTCCTCAACTTTGGAACGTAAGAATTTTAATTTTTTACTGAAATACTGTAACCTCAAGAACTGCGTAACAAAATTTAAATTTTAAGATTATGTGCTGCTGTCACATCAAGAGGTATGGTAATTTTATGCAATAGAATTTAATTAATATTAAAAAGAAAATCTCTTCAAGGATGGCCACTTTCAAAACCAGCAGCATTTGTGGACTGTGGTCAGGGCTGCAGTCAGTACATACCACAGTTATAAAATTATTATTAAAGAATAACTCACCAAGAAAAAAATAATGTATACTTCTAATCATCTCACAAAGGCCAATATATTTACTATAATATTTTTTCCTTGTAATATTCTCTTCAGATCATCTTATTGCTTTTTAAAAGTACAAGTAGCATCTGTTTTATGTAGTGTAATAAGGATATTTTTATAGGTTTCAGCAGCTTGTTTGTTATACTTGCCATGATTTAATTTAATGTTGTGATCGCCCTTTCTTCCTATACTCTGTGATGTCACCCAGCATGCTGCACATTTCCTTTGTATTTACATAACACCATTAGGAACCAGAGATGAGTCTTTTCAGTTTCAAAGTACAATCTGAGCAGTCCCACAGGATATGGGGCTTTTTGCTGTCTGCAGTGTAACTTATTATGTCAAGCCTGAAATTGATTTGTCAGAGGGGTCACCAGTGGTGTGAGGTAGTTTTAATTTCACTCTAGAGTTTAGGCACTATTTTCTAAGGGTAATTAAGTAAAACCTGTAATTTCAACAACTCACTTAAAGGCTGAATTAGATATTGCTTGTGTAATACACAAACTAATGTGGCCAGTGTTATTGTTACAACTATTCATTACATGAAAAGCAAAGAGGAAAAGTATACTCCCACTTATTCATTAATGCATACAATTTTAAAAGCTTTTCCCCCTCATATTTCCCTTCAATCTGTAGAAAACATGGTTATACACAATTTTTCTTAGAAAAGTGGACCTAAATTGCAGTAAGTTTAATGGACTATATTCATAGTATGCCTGCTTGCGATTCAAAGCTGTCTTACGTTTTGATACTATCTTGATTGCAGCTGAGAGCATTGGCAGTTAAATACAATCACATTAGTAAAAAGATAGACTTCCAACCTTCCGTGCTTTTTAAACGTTAATTTTATGTATCTTAGCAGAAGGACTCCAAATTTGAGTAACTACCTTGATTTTCTTTTTTTTTTTTCCCCCAGATGGCTAAATTAGCATAACAATAATGACCATAATCGACTTGATTACTCCGGTGCTAGCAAAGAAAGGTGCCATGTAACGTTTCATCCCTGGAGGACTACAGAAATAGGATGCTTTAGACCAGAATCTGAGCTAACACTGTTAACAACAGTCTTCTTGCTCTTAAGGGTTACGTCTTGCATGATAGGTGGTGAGCAGATACAGCCTTCTTGTTATGTTGTCTTATTCTGTCATTGTTTCAAAAAGTGATCTATTTTTACCTGTTTCTTGTAAAGAAGATAATGCAGCTCATAGCAAGTTTATCAAAAGCTTGTATTACGGTCTTGCATATATGTGATGTGAAAGAGGGTTCTCCACAAAAAGGTTGACTGGTGATAATTTCAGGTGGGGAGTTCTGTGTACTTAAACAGCAAATGGCATGAATCCAACTGTACTTGAAAGTAAAGTTTGTTTGGTTTTTTTTTAATCGCTTCCTGTTTGTTTCTAATAGAGCACTTTTAACTAGAGAGTTAAAGAGCTAAACAGTTGCACTCAGGGTATCTGAATATCAGTAGTTGCAGCCAGATGTATCTCTGTTCTCCTTCCAACTGTATGCATCATAGGATCCCATATGGAATATGAAATGTGTTTCCTCATATTTAACCTCAGATACAAACATAATTGTCACCCTTTCCAAAGGTGGTCAAGACATAAGGGCACACACACAATTTATAACATGGATCAGTATTATTTATTTCAAAGATTGCGAATGCCAGGAAGTTGTGGTTACCTTTGAAGATTCTAATATGCTTTGAGAGGGGAAAAAATGAATAGAGACTAGATCGAGCTGGGAAGCGATGGTAAGCATGAAGCTATTTGAAAATGTGCAATGTAGCATCTGAGGTTTTGCATGATCCACTATATGCTATATAAATAGCTATGCTGCATCTTCTGTGGTGGGTCAGTGGAAAATAAACTACAGCCTACTAGTTTACAATAAGTCATTGCAATATGCTGGTGGTAGTTCTCAAGTTCACAGTAGAGGCTGACTTGAATCATGATGCATGAATATGCTTCCAGTGGGATCTTCCAGCAGCTTGCAAGTGCCATTTTACTGCTCTTTGAAGTCAGAGAGAACATTAAATAAGGGCATCAGCAGATAGCATCTGCTTATGTCTTATAAGAGATAGAAGGAGCTTATATCCAGAGCCACTAAACTGAATTAAAACACTGGGAAGATGGTATCATTTTAAATGTGATTTCTTTGGTGATATAACATTCAGTAAAACAGTGACTGGACAAGGTACTGGGCTCTTAATGGGGCAGCTCAGGTATAAGTTATGGGTAGGAAATTCAAACCAATTGTTATATTGCTGTTTGACAACAGCAACAAAGTCTTTTCTTAACATTTAGTTTAAAACTTAATTGTGTAAAAGAAATAAATTTCTCTTTCTAATACAGCTGATAAAAAATAACTGCATTCATGTTGAAAGTTTTCCTTGAAAAAGGTATCAGAAAACCAAACTATGAATCTTTTTCATGTTTATTTTTAATGTTTCTTTAAGAAACATCCGAACATCCACAGAAAGTAATTGTTTCGAAAATGTTCCGTTTTGAAGGAAAATGTTTTTGGCAAAATGCTTTTGACGCAGTTGTAATTGAAATCTCACAGTTAAATTACAAGCAGAGACCTTAAGTGGCTGAGCAGCATAGGTGTATCCAGATGGTTAAAAATTCAGCATCCTTTGTTTTACTTTAGGCTTAGACTTCACAATCTTTTTGTACCAGAGAAGAGGGCAGAAGTCGGTCTTCTGAATCCTGTATTTTCAAATACATTAAATGTCTTCAGCACCTCTAAAAAGCCTCATGATTTAAAAGTTATTCAGCATTTACAGAGGATCACATTATTAAGTAGGATTCATATTTTCACTGACAAAAAACATTGTATATAACAGGAAGGCCTCTCAAACGTGGTATGTTTGAAAACTCCCTGAATGTACTTGACTGGAATACAGATTATTTTGTTACTGAAAAATGATAAAAGATTTATTGATAAATTGTTTTGGAGCCCTGTGGGAAGGCAGTCCAAAGTCCAACTGATCCAAACCCTATTGGAGGCAACACATATAATGCACGAGCAGAGCACCACCCGGCCACTCAGCAGCTGGGGCCCTTTGCCCAGCTCTTTTACTCACTTCTGTGGCAGTCTGGAACAGACATTTCTTCTCTTTTCATGTTAAAAAGCAGGGTTGGAGGCTAGTGGCATTTTGACGTTTTTGGCATATATAATGAGGATGACAGGACAAACAAAACTCGTATTAGAAATTTTTTTCTTGACGAAATAATTTCTTGCTTTGATTTGGAAAATGAATTACAGTCTCTTTGATTCTGTTATTTCAGAACAAAACTTTTGCTTAGGTATTGTTCATTTTTAGGTCATAAATCAACTTTGGCTACATCATCACCCACCTTAAAGTAAAAGACTACAAAAAGGTATATATGCATTGCAAAGTTTGCTCAAGATACACTGCTTCATGTCTGCATCAGTAGACAATGGAAATAGCAATAAGTATGGATGTGTACGGTATTGAGGACCCATCATCCTCCCTGTATGCTCTTGGAGACTGCAACTTCAGACCAGCTCAAGTAGGGCTCCATGGACTGCATGGTGGTTGGGGTACATCTTTAGGTTTAGTTCCTCTAAAAAGAGTCCAGTTATACACTCTGAGACCATGACCACTCTGTGATGGGAGCCCAAGTATTGTAAGCAGGGAGGATTTGAATGTTTGCTTCAATAGCTCTCTTCTGATTCAAAATAAAACACTAATGCAGAGGCATCTTCATTGCCCTGTTAAGGGGCAAGTGGCATAGGGGTAAAGCTAGGATTTCACTCCTGGATAGCACTCTTATATGAAGTTTTTATCTTTAAGCTGTATTTATTTTCAGATATCAGTGTTTCTGCTTTACAATGACATTTTGCATACTGTTTGTTATTTACATATTTAATGAATCATTTATAATGTGCCCTTTACTCTCGCTTATGGGTTTATCACCAAAAAATCAAGAATTAATATTTAATTGTCCATACTGGGGAGTAGAACTAATTCTTTCCCATGTTATCTAAAGGAAAGTACTTAGAAAAATACAGACAATGAAGCAAGACAGAAAAAGGAAGCGTACTGTGTTTTCTGGGTGCATTTGGTTCTGAGATTACCTGTGTTCAAATGCATTTTTTTTTCTGCCATTATTTTTTTGCATATTGCATGAGTATGTATTAACGGCATGCTAAAAGAAACACTTTGGATAAATGGAAGAAAGTCTTAGAAGCCAGCAGTTTCTACTGCACTTTCTTCTGCTGAGAAATTATTCTTTTACAAGTAGTGCTAGTGACAAAGTAAAGACTCCATGCTGAATTCATTGTGGAACAAGGTGCCACTCATTGAAGGGCCTGGTTGACTGGGTGTTGTCCTGTCTTCTTTCCATGTCTGGTTATTTGCCTCCAGCCTGTGTTTTGTAAAGACTGACCCAGTGAGCAGAAACAGTTGCTCTTACATTTGTAATCCACGAGCTGCTGAAGAAAGCATCTAAGAAAGTATTAGAGCCAGAAAAGACTAGAGTTGTTACTGTCTGTTGTATCAACAACCCATGTTTTAAAATCATCTTGCTTCCCCTGATGATGCTGAGATCCTTTACATGAAAGTTAGTCATCTCTCACTGTTTTGTAAGCTTTCCTTTCCCTTTTGAAATAGGGACAAGGAGGTATGAATTCAAAATGAAACCTCATTTGTAAATCTGCCTGATTTCATATGTTTAAATTAAATAATTTATTTTAGCATAAATGCATGGGTGGTTTTGAACTTCATGTATGAAATACACTTGATATGGAAAATATTTCACCTTCTGCAGCCATTTGGTACGATGAAGGTTAGCACATACAGTCTGTAAAATCTGTATCCCTCTCAGGGAAATCCTTATTTGAATTGTAGATGAGAAATTTCTAAAAGTATAATTAGCTTTGCTTGATACCTTTTTCTCCTCATTTTGTGAAGAAATATTACCCACAAACAAGGAAAGGAAAGAGGACGCTTTCTCTTGCCTGTTAAGCAGCTGGGAAGCATTGCACTGTCATGTTCTCTAATTCATACCTCACCTCTTATTCAGCAAATCCCGAGTGGGTTCTGAATTTGGAGTGTCTTAACAAACTGAGCAATAAAAAGAAGAAATAATATAATAATACCCTCCCTAATGGTAGCTCATGATAGTGCTTCAGGAAAGCATTCTAGCAACATAAAGTGATTTCTAAAGGTGTACTAGTTTTCTCTGATTTGAAAGGCAAACAAAATGCATCTTTTGTTCTTGGAAAGACTACTAATTTTCCCCTAATTCTAGTCATTCATGATTCTTGTTTGCTTTGAAATGGCAAGGCTGATTGCAAGCAGCCAGCTGTCATTTCCAATGCATTGTCCGCCCATGTGTTAGCAGAGTAATGTGACTATTTTTGTTTATTTGTTTGTTTGTTTATTTTTCTAATTCTAAAAGCATTTTCTGATCTGGGGGATAAAGAGCTCTTCTGAACCTTGTCTACTTCTGGACCTCATATTCTTATCTATAAAGCTGAAGAGCGCCATTTCACTTACCCTTGTACTTAGCAAGTGTGTGAGGAAGGACAGGAGACTTCCTTATGTTCTTAAGAGGTATACTGATCAAAAACATTGCCCATTAAAGAAAGCAGAGGAGAATGTATGTCCCAAAATTGAGGGTCATATCCAAAATTCTCTGGAATCTGGGGAGAGGTTCAGAACTGAGAATTTTGAAGCACACTTCCCTTTTAAAGGGAAAATTAAAAGATTTGAGGCTTATACTTCATCTCAAGATGAAAGGAAGGAAGCCATGCATCTTGGCAAGGAGAAATGGAAGATTAATTGTGTGGCTGAGAGATGGGTATTTTACCCAACAATGGAGTGAGCAGACTCAGGAGATGACAGTGATTTGAACTACACGGAAGAAACATATGCATCACGCATTGTTGCCAGCGCTTTCTTCAAAGGGAGGCTTAAGTAATAGTTATATTCATAGGTTTTTTTTTTTTTTCTTTTGAATTGTAAAGCAATGCTCAAATCACATGTTGAAGGTATCAAAACAGCTAGAAATTGGGTGGTTTATTTGCTTTTGATATTTTTTATTTCCCCCCCTCCCCTTAATGAATGCTGAGATTTTCACTTCTTAACATGATCTCAGGTACTCAGGACTTGAAATAAAATCTCCAGCCCTTTGAGGGTGATTGAGACTATGTAAATTTGGAAAAAATTCAAGGTAGTGTTGTAGAATCCTAAAATTAGGAGGAAATGTCTGAATTGTGCAGGATGCACAAGGACTAAAATTTTGTGATAAATCTTCTGTGATAAATCTTTTGTGATATTTAGTAAGAGAATAAAAAGAAATTGCATGGAAAACTTAGAAAAATTCTAAATGGTTGTCTGGACAAGACTGAAATAAAACGCAGAATTTATGTAAGACAGAAATGTGAATTCTTACTGCTGATGGCAAGGATTCACTTTTATGTTTAAAACAGCATTTTTTAAATTTTAATCAATAAAAGAACATTAACATTTTTTAAAAAGTTAAATTATAAAGTTTGATTTGATTTCCACATAACCCTCCTTTTCAAGTTCTGGTGTCGAAAGCAATATGTGTTAGTCTTAAATAGGCTTAACATTCACTTGGTGTCAGCTGTGAAAAGCTGGGATCAATAAGCACAATCTCACCTATCAGATGAAAGTAAAAGAAATAGAAATCTATCACCTCATATTCCCTTTGCAGACAGTTTTTATTTATTTATTTTTATCCGACAGATATTCTACCTTTATTCCACAGTGTGTGTTACTCTTCACTTGCTAAAAGAAGAAAAGGTATTAAAAAAAAAAATAAAAGAAAGAGAAAGAGTGAGAAAAATCCTTATAATCCATTCTACTTCTCCACTTATATTGTTTGTCTGTCAGGAGTTATATTCTGAAGTAAATGCTCACAACTCTTTGTGTATGCCACAAGTTCAAGACAATTTTGGCACGTTCAGGCTCTTGCTAATAACCTGTAATTTTGTTTTTATCCACTTAACTTCACAGGTTGGATACTTTGAAGTGATCCTTGAACCTGTATTTAAACTATAAACTCTAAGTGCTGTAAATCTGCATTCAAATCTAAAGCAGTCTTAAAGATGGCAGCTGGCAAGAAGATAAGTTCACGTAGCTTGCCAAGTAATTCAGGCAGCAGCACGCTCCAAGGGGTGGGATTGCTGCTGCTGTAACAACAGAGGCACGTCGGCTCTCGTCTTATTGCTAATCAGTTTAGTTGGCTGAGTTCATGCTTCTTTGTCTGTATCTTTCAGTATTTATTTGACAGACTCACAGTGTGTTTTCTCCGGAAGACAAGTAAAAAATGTATCACTTCATAGGTTTGAGCAAATAGTCTTTTCCCTACTAACATGTAAAAACTATATTTGATTAACGTTGATACATTATTGTGAAAAGTCAGGGTGAAAGTAAGACTCTAACTTGCCCCTTTTGTGCAAGTACTTTAATCGTTTTTTTTCCCTTTCTCTTCTCTTCTCTTCTCTTCTCTCTTATTCCCATATTCCCACTTCCCTCTCTCCAGCTCATGTGAATTTTTCAGAATACCTTATAGCTTTTGCAGCAAAAGTATTTCAGAAAACCATCTAAACTCACATCTTTAAGTTCCTTTAGCACTTTGAAAAACTCTCTGAAGATGAGAAGTGAGATTTATAAGCCAGTGGGCTTTTCTCCTAAAGCTGCTTTTTTAATTCTGGGCCTTTTTTTCCTGTTTCCTTCTCTTCTTCCTTTTCTCCTTCCATGTGTTCTGACAAGACCCTTTCCCTCCCATCTCCCATCTATTAAAGTGTTAAAATATGTTTGGGAGTTTTTGTTTGGTTGGTTTCTGGTGTTGAACTCCTAGATCTTACCATACTGAAATTAAATTTCCTGTAAAAATTTAAGAGAACATGAGGAAACTCGGGGTTTGCACCAGGCAAACAAAACACTCTGTGGCTGTAAGGCAGAAATGAGGAGGTGGAGGGCTTTTGCAGGAGAGCTGAGTGCTGAGTGCTGACAGCTGAAAACCAGAATGTGCATGTGGAGAGTGTAGTTTGCTCCATCGAAGCACTAAGCTGAGGCAACGGTTGGTACAACCCAGCACTAGTTGTGCTTGCCGCAGAGCATTTTCATCGGATCCATTCCAGTCAGCCTTATTGAATTCCCTTAAACTCTCCAGAGGTAGTAAAGTACTGAGGTACTTATCCATTCAAGAAGGTCTAGTTATAAGCTATGCCAGTGTGGTTTTGTTGCACATTCAGTATGATCCATTTTAAACATATTGAGCAATCAATTTAAACTTGTTATTGTCACTGGGGTTTGAAAATTTAATAAGCAATTACCAGAGTCCATTCCTTTGTTTTTAATTTTTACTAAGATGTTGTTCAATTTCAGACCTTAAAGCAATCATGCTCTCTGGAATATTGAATTGAACGAGCCATAAGTCAGACCAGCTCTTAACTGTATTTTTCTTCACTGATTTATTTGGCTGAATGATACCGTATCTCCTTGTGGAATGAGCAAAAAGGAAATGCAAATCAGGAGTTAGACCATAAATATAAGGTACTGCAATGCTTATCAAATCAATGGGCAGCAGACCACGTGACCCTCTCCCCATTTTTTATTATTGTATTGCTCTGCTTTTTGTCAGTACCTACAGGGAAAAAAACATGTCCTTCTACAATTTGTAAATTCATAAAATGCAATTCTCTGTATAGTTCCATATGTCCCTCGTTGATCTTACAAGAGAATATCCAGAGAATCTAGGACTGCATAACTGAATTATTTTGGTTTCCTTTCCCATTTCCTTTTCCCATTTTTTTAGCAAAGCACTTTCTTTCTCTAGTGTTTTTCTAATTTAGTTCTGACTGAAAAAAAAAAAAAGTTACTTAATTTGTTTTCTGTTTCTATTGTTCATCAAGAAGACCAGCAAAATGTTCCAAAATGTGGATTAATTCTATTTTAAATGACTACAATGTTACTCAGACACATTTAGGCTAATACTCTGAAAAAGTAATCACGTTCTCTTTCTTGTTAAGCCTATTTCCATATTGTTGTAAATGGCAATGATTTTCATGGGATATTCTTCAATACCCGTCACACTGGAAATACAAAGATCAAAGTAAAGCCTCCATGAATAGTAGATAAGGTTGCAGAAAGACCAGAATTACTATTCTGAAAATTGATCTAGCCTCTAAGAAGAGAGGGCTTGAAGGACAGAATTCTGAAAATATCAAAAGCTTTTTATTAATTTTTTCCTCAATATTTTACAAAAACTGATGCTTAGATTTCAGCAGCTGGAGAACAAATTCTTCACGTGTTTTCCTGAAAATTGTGCATCTTAATATTAAAGTGAACATAAGAAATAGTTTTTAAGAGTTGTGCAACCTGAAATTAAATTGAAATCTTTTAATATATCTTAGAAAGTGTCCAATGGACTAAAAAAATTTTATTTTTAAACAAGATGCTGTTGCATTCAAATGGAATTGATTTATTTTTATCCCTATATTTCCATTTTACCACAGAAATAAAACTGTATAAATTGTGACTCCTGCAACAACGTAAATGTACCCCATCTTAGGGACCTGTGTTTTTCCTTAGTAAGTAAAAGTCCCAGTAATATGCTAGGAACAGTTTCACCATCTTGTACATTCCAAATTTTCTTCTAAGAAAATTCTTTTTGATACAGTCAGCTTTTGTCTAATTCTTGTGTTTCTCCCTAGAGAAAATCCCATCTGTTCTCAGCTATAAGAAAAGCTCCTGGACAAAATCTGTGTAGCTATCGCCAAATGTTTTTTTTTTCAGGTTCCTGGGCACAGATAGAACCACTTCAAATCAGAATAATACAGAACCTATTTGGAGTGTCTTTGTATAGTTCTGACCAAAATCCTACTTTTGGCGGTACTAGGTTACTTTCTATTTGACTTCCTTTGCTTAGACTGTTTTTTCCTAACTCTTCCTAGTAGAAAAAGTGGTGACTCAAGTACAACCCAAAACAGTGTACAATACTATGACAAAATTATCATGCAGAACAGTAGTAGAAATGTCAGGAGTTTGCTGTGGCTAGAATAGTAGCTATCTCATCTTTATTGTCTATTTATTTATCCTTTGTTTCCACTGCCCTGAAACAAAACCATCCTGAAAAAGTAAATGAGTAAGCCAGAGAAGTCATCACTGGAGGATGCATTCCTAATATAAGCAGATAACCATTTATGAGTGGAAAATAAATGAGAGTTTGCTCCGTTATCCGTACTTATTTTCAGGCAATTTCCTTTTGTTTACAGAAATGCACTTGTGTACAGTCCAGGGTCAGGTTACTGTGGATTAGATGAGATGTTTTTGTTCTCAGTGAAATGGCCAATATCCACTCGAAAAATTCACTTACAGTCCAGAAAAACAGATCTCGACACACTCTTCAGAACGGTGGCCTTTGTTATGACAGGCAGAGTTCTCACCTACCAAACACATTGCCTTGCTTTGCACGTGAGCTGAAATTGTGGGAATGTATCTGATTATTTTCAACGTTTAACTGTCAAATTCTGTGATTTCTAACTGCAGATTATGGTGAAAATTAATGTCCTAATAACTTAGGGTATTGAACCTCAAGGCCTTCTAAAAATTTGGCTCATAATGTAAATATTCTTTTTAAAATAAAAAAATCCTATAAAATGCCATCATTTAATAGATCAAATTTAATCAATTAAAACAGTAGAATGGGAAATGTGTTAATAGAAAAGGAAATATCTGAAATATCAAATGGAGTTTGGAAGTAGACTCAGAAGTAACTACAACACTACTTGTATTTTTCTTGCATTTTTTGTAGGTCATGTCTGAAAAGCTTTCTGAATGGCAGCTTTTGTTTGCAACATTTTGCTTCATATTGTGTTAATTTCCTTTGTGTCTTTAAGGAAGGAAACTAGAAGAAAAACTTAATGGGGATGTATGAGGAACATGTCTTCACATTTTCCATTGTCTGCTTTATTTGGGGGGCGGGGGTGGGGTCCTGTAGTGTGGGCAGATTTAGGAGAAAGTATGAGGAGGCATTTACAGAAGACCCTAGGGAAAGAAAAACTTCCTATGTGCAAGTATTACACTCCTTTGAAAGACTAACCTGTCATTTTCATTTAAAGTTTATTTATTTTCTCTAATTTCTGATCTGT
Organism: Mycteria americana; assembly: GCF_035582795.1. NCBI lineage: Eukaryota > Metazoa > Chordata > Aves > Ciconiiformes > Ciconiidae > Mycteria > Mycteria americana. Next base: position 62,109,215 of record NC_134396.1, read on the forward strand.
AATTTCTAGTAAATGAAATGCAGTGCTGCTTTGTTGACCTTTCTCATCTCTGTGTAGTCTATTTCTTCGGCTATAGATTCATAAGTTACACAGCTGAGAGTGTGAGCAATTAGATGAATGGGTTTCATTACCTTATGATTAATAAAAGGTTGAATTTTCTAAGTCCTAAAAAAATTGTCAACTATGAAGCAACATTTATTGAGTAGAAAGGACACAGAAATCATTTATCCAGTGCTCACATGCACATGTTTGTTCATGCATGTACACACACATACACATACACATGCATTTGTTAATAAAAAATAATGTAAAAACAAACAGCTTTCATGGTCTTGGCAGGGTTGGTTCAATTTTTCCTTCCTAATGCGAAAGATAGAACCTGCTGAGATTACAGATGAAGGGTGTTAATCCACTTCTTTACTATCTTCCTGCTAAAATGTGATTTTATGTATGTCTCTTTCAGATGTATTTTAGGGACCAAGCTTGAGTATTTGTAATTTATTCAGAAGATTTGGCTTCAAATCAAAATCAAGACTCTTTCCCATCAAGTTTAATTTAATTTTAAAAAGCATGAATAGATTTTAAATTCATTTCCCCAATTCCAAACTTAATTTATACCCACTATCTAACTGGTGGAAGCAAATCAACCTTTTAGACATACTGTGACATTTTCTACCTAGGAGCCTAATTTTTGGAAATAGATGAACACATTTACTCTTCCACATTCCCATCTGAAATAATAGGTTACTGAAAGTAAACATTGTTATTGATGCTCATTTTGCCTGTTGCAGTGCTGGATTGAGCACCGAGTTACCACGTAATCTTTGTTTACTCTCAGTATCTGCTTTTGCATAATGGTGTCACTAATTATCAGCTTTTTTAGATGCAGTTAGTAAATGTAACATTTCTGGAAAGAAACTAATCATTATTTTGGAAAACATCATAGGCGAGAGTATGTTCATGGGTGGAAGAAGGACATAAAAAGAAAGAAGTGTCTTTTCTGTTCCTCTGCACTGAAATGTGACCAAACTATAAAAATATAAAATAAATGTTTCCATTAAAAATAGATTTTTCTTTGTAATTATCAAAACAGGAAAAGAATTCCCCTGCCACGTATGTGCTCACTATGTGTCCATCCGTGTCTCTTATTTCAAACTTCCATATTCTACTTGCTGTTTTATAAGTCCACCTTAATGTTTTAAGTTGTTCATTCAGTTATTTCTTCAGCCATCCTGATCCAATTATTCTTTGTTCTCCAAATACTTGCCTTTATCTTTTGTATCTAAAACATCACTCTGCTTTTCCCTACCATTTTCTCCCATTTACTTGCTGTCTTTCCTTCTGGTTTTTTTTTTTTTTTTAATTCCCTGTGATTATTCTTCCTGGTAAGTATCTGACTTTCACACCTTTGCATTGAATAAGGTATATAAGAAATATTTTTCCTAATGCTTTTTGTTCTAATGACAAAATTTTCTTATTCTTCCCCTTCTGTCTATATCTTTTTCCCTCACTCTGCTGAGCTCAGGGCACTGTTGCTCAGCCAGCTAATCAGTGACTTACAGGGAGACAAGGTGCTAAATAGTTCCACACCGAACACGAAAACCATTTTCTCCTTTTTGCTAGCTTGCTTTTCGTCCCCTGCCTCACTCTTCAGCAGTTTGCAATCACAGGATGAATGTCCTCCTGGTAGCTGCAGTGTACACAGATTTGCCTTTCTCTTCCTTCTGTCCCTTTGTGGCATTTGTGCTGATAGCATACCTTTTTCCCTTTGCCTGAACTTCATATTTCCTCTAGTTTTGCTCATGCTTTCATCTTGTATTTAAATCTTTGGAAACAGACATTTTCTGAAGGGTTGCAAAAGTTTAGCATAATGTATTTTTTTCACAGAACAGTAAAGAAATGTAATTCTTCCTTTTCCTAAGGCTCATGTAGTATGTGGGTTTAGTATCTACTCCTGTAGCCTAACCGTCATTCAGAGTATAACCAAGAGCAGTGCAAACAGGTGTTTCCAATGAGATGTCTTCTACACCCAGGTTCTTCTAAAAGGTAATAAGATATAACCCTTCTTTTTCACTGTCCATGAACCTGAAAACCCTGTTGTTACCTATGCTATAGGATTAATTGATAACATTAGAACTTAGTGGGGTAAGTTGTGATCGATTATCCCACCTCAATGAACTGACATATTACACAACAATTTTAAACAGAAAGTCAGTGCTATTTCACAATAACATTAAGGACAGCATCAGGACATGTACTGTATATCACTGAGACCATCAGTTCATTCACTTAATAGAGTTACGGAAATATAGTAACAGCCATTAACAGCATTGTTGATTGTGTGGATTGCAGCTTAGAGACCCCTGCTATTTCCCATTCAAATAAATTGGAAAGCTGCAGGAAAATTTATTGCTGTCCAGTGAGTACGACCGTGCACAACATGTTGGAGATTGTCACTGCCCTCTGCTTCCTTTATTGCATTTGAGAAAGGATGCTTTTTTTAGTTTCTTTCAGAACACAGAAGAAAAACATTAAGTCCTGCATCTAGAAAAAGACAGTCCACCTTGTTGATGCTCAAGAAAAAAGATTTGTGGTTGTTTTTTAAGGCTATAGATTGAAAGAAATGAGTGATTTTTGCCAATACAGACCTGATTTATCCTCAGTCACGAAGTTACAAAACCTTTTGTTTAACCTCACTCCATCCAATTCTTGAAAACTACATAAAAAGAGAACCTGTTTGGGTACATATGCACAAAGGGATATTGGTTAATGATGAGTCTCCTGAACTCTACCACGGCATAAATACTATATATTACAAACCATTGCAAATATGCCTCAGCATGTTTGCCTCAATATGCCTCATGCCTCCTGTTTGCCTGCAATATGTCTCAGCAAATATGCCTCATGCAAATATGCCTCAGCATGTGCCTGGCACAGGTATTAACTTTTCCCTTTCTTGGTGTGGGACAGATATTCTATTAAGGGATAAATGTATCTTATGTAATTTAACTTCTCATAACGATATGAAAGGGCAAAAGGAAATGCATTTGTTGACTCTGATCTTAGTTGTCTTTTTCTCAGCTATTTTACTGTTGTAAGATTTTTGCATTATTATTATTTCATTGGCTGGCAGATTTTTCTTTTTGTAGAAGAGCAATTGGAAGATGTATACTCTAAGCTCATGTATTTTGTGGTAGAGATGCTGCCTGATATAATGAGGTTGTAATAAATGAGTATGAAGGTAGTGTGTATTTGTACTGTATTTTGCACCCTATTTAATAAAAAACTTAGCTGGCAAAAACTCCCTGAAGTGAATAGGTGTTCAGTTTGAACTGTATCAAGTAGGTTTGGATAAGTTACTTCCGTCGGTAGTTGCTTATTATTTCAAATCATAACAGATTCAAAACCTGAGAAAATTGAAATAAGGAGAGGGGAAAAAAATCTACTGTTCTGCCTACACTCTTTTGAAAATGAGATTGTCTTCTTTTTTTTAAAGGTCTTATTATATTTAAAGCCATTACCTCTAACTTCTGGTTGAGTTGCTCATACTGCGATGAAAGCCCTTCATTCCACACTTTTGATTGGTCAAATGATGCCAGTCAAAAGCATAGATGCAAATCAAAGCAATAGATGGTATTGCAGTAAACCTAATTAAGCAATTACAGAAAGGAAAAATTTGGCCCAACATTCAGGCAAAAGCTTGACAGCTAAGTATCATAAAGATTGAGATACCAGTTTCTCCGTACAAGCATATCTGCTTACAGTGATAATTAACCTCACAAATTTGGGAGGTTTGTGCATGTCATACAAGGTGCTAAAAAAAAAATATTTTTGTTGGGTTTTAATTGCAGAAACAGCTAAAATACTCCAGCCAGTGTTTGTATATACCATCATTGTAATGGAAATTAATTAATAATTCTGTCAGTATTGAGTTTGTGTGCATTGTTGAACAATTAAGTGCAATGTTTTTCAAATGTCCTGTCTGGGCTATATGTCACTTTCATGAGTGCAGCAGATGCTTGACTAAGCAGTGTGCTTTTATCATTAAAACATTGGTCTGGCTAAATTTCAACATATTAAACAAAACCAACTGTGGCTTAAGTCTTATCTAAAGGAAACAGGGAAATTTGACTTTTATTAAGTGTGGTTAAGTGTTTAGACTCTTCTGGTCTTTTCAAGAACCTTATAAAGTTAACAAAATGTCAGAGATTTCAGACTTTTAAACCTGTGAACTGCCTTCAAAGTCCAACACAGGTTGTGCAAAATTGCTTCAGTAGCCCAGTATGCCATTTATTCCTATCTGCAATAACTACAGATACATTAAGTTATGCTAACATAACATGACTGATATGATTTTTGTATGTGTCTGTTCTTCTGTTTCTGTCAACCCACACTGGGGTACAGATCTCAGAGATAACACATCTCAAGTTTCACATCAACTATCAGAGCATGCACAGCGAAAGCCATAGCACAAATATCCCCAAGCACTCAGTTCTACCTGACACTGAAGAATTCGCACCACTTGCTACAAGGTTTTTTTCTATGTGGATCCTCTGGTGTGTAATACTAGGTGAGTTTGTAAAATCAGTTGCAGGGAAAAAATCCAGAAGGCACCACTGTCAAGTGTTTCCCTGATGCACCGTCAAGACAGGGAATGTGAATCCCAATGGGAAATGAGATCCTTCCAGGGAACTGCAATTCCAGATCAACCTGAGTAGCAGGTCTCATGGGGCAACACAGACAAACACAACTTATGCCAGACTGTCCTAAATGAAGTGTTTATATCTTGATCAAAACACTGAAATTCCACAGCACTTCTTCAAAGCAAAAGTCAATGTATTTTTCCTATATTTCTTTTGGAAAAATGGCTAGAAAATTCTAAAAGCAGGGCTAACATGGAATCCAGTGACCAGCTGTGTTTGCTAGGTAGCCTGGGGGACGCTCAGCCTGCCTGACTGCTTCCCAATTGCTGTGAGTTCAGCATGCAGCTTCTTTGGCAAGCCTGTCACCCTGTACTAAAATGGTTATCTATTCTTAACAGACTAATGTGGTTAGGTGACAAGGCCCAGACATTGTGAGCAACCACTATGTGATGGGTTCTGCAGATCTGTAGAAAAGAAGTTAGCAGAAAGCATGAACAAATTAGGAGTTTATGTTACAACCATTATAATAACTAGATAATGCCCTAATCACAACAGAAAGTATAAGCTCTATATAGGATAAGAAACTCCATGGTAATTTGATCTTTCTTCCACTGAAGGAATTAAAATCATAGAACCAGAGAAAAATTTATGTTAGAAGGGACATCTAGATGTCACTGGGTTCAACTCCCCGCTGAAATTGAGGCTGACCTCAAAATTTTGGATCATTTTGGGTTATTTAAAAGTTAAAATTACTGTAGCTTGATGAAAGAGGTGACAAAAACAGTGAGGTCGGTAGGAATAGAAATCTTTCTGGTGCAAGAACACCAGAAGAAAATAACAGTAGGGATAGCAGATATAAAAACAGTCTGCTCGGATAGTGATGCTAAAAGAGCAGCAATCAGAGTGGTGTCTACTTCAGTACTAACCTCTTCCTAGGATCTTCTCAACAACACAGATACTTGTGGCTTTTGTTGTTTCTCTTTCCTTTCACAGATGAGGACTTTGTTATTGCTTGAATGCAGCTTTCTGACATACTAACAATAAAATACATTGTCAAGAGTGACGTTTCACTAGTGCAACTTATATTCCTCAACTCTGTGACTTTTTGTTACAGAAGAGTGGTGGTGCAACCCAATAATCAACATTCAGAATAAATTCTGAATCCATCTAGAATACAGACTGCTTAATACAATTCAGTTAGTACGTCTTTTTAGCTAAGGCTTGTATCAAGGAGTCAAATTGCTCACTAGCCTCTCCTTTACTCTATTGAGCCCTGAGCCTATGTGTGCCTTCCCAATAGCTAAGGCACTAGTACTGTTATAGATAGTACTCAAATTAAAGAATAAAACAATTGTAAAATACTGAATTTCATAAGGAGCACTGAAATCATACTTTTACTTCACCGAATCAGTGTAGCTAAGGATAATCTTTACGAGAAACGTAGCATAAAGTAGTATCATTCCCATTGTAATTGGAAGCTTTAGACTGGAATATGATGGCAACCTTACATTTGTAATAACTACCCCATTTTTAAATAATGCAAAAAAGGAGGGGGTGCTCATAACTACTTCCAGGCAAAGAATATGAAAAAGTCTACTCTGTAAGGTAGTATGTATTCTCTCTGGTTTTCCTGTCAAATAGCTCCACAGGTGGGAGTAGGTCCTGTGAGTTTGTGTGACTTTTTCTCTTCAGTGCATTTGGTTATAACTCTGGAAAACAGAATATAAATTGAAGATACTCAGTGTGTGTTACTCTTACGATTGGCATAACATTAACAATTAATGCCAAGATATGACTTTAGAATCTCAGAAACACTCTTCGTCTTGGACCAAATGTGCTTTAAGATGCTTTCAGTAGGCAGCTTTGTGCAATCTTAAGATCTATTACTTGCAGTTCTCATCCTGGTATTCTGAAGTCTGAATTGTAACTTGGAATTCCATTCAAGTTATGGAATTCAGAAGAAAGCTGCTATATTCTGTTCTTCACTCTCCTTACTAACTTCAGTTTCATATAGATTTTAACATGTTGTTTCACTCTGAGAAGCAGCTGTGTCAAAATAACTTTGTTGATTAACAGATTTACTTATCCACATTCCAATTGACTCTGCTTTACTTAAGTGACAAAAAGAAGTTCTTACTCCTCTGAAGAGGTGCTGTCACCCTGATCTAGCTTTTATTTTGGTGTTAGTTATCACCAGAAAAATTGGTGGTATTTAACTGTGGAAAGGCATACCAATCTCTGCTGTGACATTTCCCACCTTGCTTTCATCCCATTGTCCAAACATCAAGGGTTCATGAAAAAAAGGGAGAGGGAAGAGGAGCAGTGCCTAGGAGCCTGGAGAACCTGGCAGCAGCCCTGGTAAGCTGGGGACAAGAAACAATATTCACTGAGCATATGGAGGCTGCCCCATGCACACATGAACTGAGTTATTAGCTGCTCTTTATGTATAACTGTATGTATGCAAGGGTCTTGTTATTTTTGTGAAAAAATTGTCAATATTTACCACGTATGATCAATTAACTTCACTCTTATAACAGTATGAGTGCAGGAATGGCTTTATGGCACTGCAATTACAATGCTTAAAAATATTTAAAATAATATTTTTAGTGAGTCTCTGAACTATAGTACAACTAGAGTGAGACACTGTGATGCTTTTAACAGTGCCAGGGCATGACTCTTCAGGTACAGGGTTATCTTTTCAAATTCTGAGTTGTTTCAGCTTAAGACACTAAAAAAGCTTGTTCCCTGCTAATGAGACTTTCTTCCTTATGGATTTGCTTCCTTTGTCCCTTAATACTTCAGTAAGTCCCATTGCTGTTCTCCATCCCTTCCCTTGTAGGCACTCAGGATATCTTGTGACTAGCAAGCTACTTATGTGTCGGTTGTCCAGTCGTGCATTTGTGATGTAGAGCAAGTTACATGGTCAGCTGGCTGCTCCCAAACAATCCGTATAGCAGTTGTGTTTTGTCCAAGTGTCTTCTGGAACACTAATTTGAGACTCTCTCTTCTGTCCTTCTGTTGATGTTTCATAAAACTTGTAGGAACTTATCACTGAGAATTCTTTCAACTTTGGCTAAAACTGGCCAACAAACTTAGAGGTCTTGGTAGAAATGACAGACAGTGTGATCCCACAGGACATGGTATCACAAGAAACCAAACCGTCATTTTATTAATTCACTTCCTGTATTAAACATGTCACCTTACTGTTGGACTGCCTTAATCACCTAAAATATGTATCAAGGATACATATTATGTATCCCTTACAATATCAGGGATATTGTAAGACCATACTTATTGCTTATGAATGAAAAGGACAAGTTCACTCACATTTCTTTAATTTGTACTTTTATATTTCTAGCGATGATGCTCATCCTTTTGTTTGGAGGTTTCTTAAACTCTGTTCAGAGACAAATGGAGTCATATTTGGTTCATATTCACCTGAAATGCTATTGGAAAGTTCATTTCTGTTGCTGGATCCTTTGACAGAGACACTCCTCTTCATCTGCCCTTTTACTAGCCTTTTCCTCTGTTTCATGAAATGTAAACTTTATTTTTTCTTTTAAAAACCCTCTTCAGTCCTCTCTAGCTTTCCAGTCTTCTAATTCACCACAAACTCCAGGTCTGACCCACCATGATGTCAACATCTTGTTAAATCTAAAGAGGTGTTTATGTCTTTTATATTTCATTCTGCTTGGGAGGAGCTCCCCTCAAGTCTTCACAAAGCTGCACTATCATCAGCCTCTGAATTCATTGTTTCTTCTCCATGGTGTTTATGCAAAATTTGACAGCAGGGTGCTACTACAAGGGCAGTCAGGCTGACCAACTTTACTTTCCCTGTTTCCTTGTGCTCTCCCATCTATGCTATGTCCATATGTTATTTTTATCTTTTACTTAATCTGTAAGATACTTGTGTCAGAGAGCATCTTTCCTCTTTCTGTGTAACATCTGTCCTGGTGATTTCACAGTCTCTGCCAAGGGAACTTGGGTATTGCAGCAAGGTTAATATTTTTGTAAATAAGTGACTATTGGGAAGCTTAAAATACATATAAACCTACAATGTGTAGCAGCAAAGCTTTATTAATAAAAGTGCTTTCCATCAGGTTCAATTAAAATTTTCTAGAAATTTCCAGTTCGCACCTTATCTGGTATTCATTCATTTTGGCCTCTGCTCTGCTGCTTTCACCAGGCCGTGTCTTCAAATGGAGCCATTACTGTGGGATCAGAAATGTTGTATCCATTATAACAGAGCAGCAAAACTGGCCTCAGTCTCCACATGTGTACTGCAAAATAACACCTATAAAAAGGTATTTTTAAAAAAAGTTGCTTTGTTTGGTTCTTTTTAATGATTGGCATCAGTACTTTGACACAGTCCCTTGACTGTGGCTGGGTGTTATGTAGGATGGTTCCTTAAAACTGCTCCAGTTTGCAGCTGCCAACCATCGTGCCAGCAGAGCTGGGGAACGTAAGGGGCAACATGAGGAAACCCAAGCCCCAGTTTCCTTTATCCAGACCTCAGGCTGACCTGCTCTTCTAGCCTCCCAGTAACTGTTATCAGCACAGTGCAAAAGAGCTACACCAAACTCAAGGGTCTGGGATACTGTTCCACGATAGATTTTTTGTTGGAAAATAACAAGGCTTGCAAGTAAGCAGATTCTTTATATGAAACAGGTGACTCCTTTAATATCTTCCTTCTTAGTATTTTGAGTGTCTAAGAAGGAGAGCTTTGATGATAAGATACATTTGAAATGTGTATTTCTTTACAAGACGCGGTTGCAAGAGATGAGATTTGATTGCTTGCTTGTCTTAGTTTTTCTTATTCTAAAAATCTGAAGGGTACTGTGTGCTATAGTTACAAAATTAATCTACAGACTACTAATACACCCCCAGCTGCACGTGTTCCTCATGAAGATCCAGTACTAGGAAGGGGGTTGACTGCTACCATAAATTGTGAAAGCAAAGCTAGAAAGAGATTGCTCATGTCCCTAAACACAAAAACATCTTAATCTTTCATATACACTTTGCAGAACTGTATTTCATATTATACTCTGAAAACTATTGCAACCTAGGTGATGATATAAACAGATTAGTTTTACTTAAATTTTCTGAAATTGCTGAAGGACTGCAGTACTGCTGAAAGCAGAGGTAGCAGGCTTTGACGTGAAAAGTTAAGGTCTTGCAAGTACTTGTTTAATATGAATAGCAATCTTGGACAGAGATGAATGAGAGTACTGTCATTGACATAAGTCACTGGACCCAGCACTTCATTCCCTACAGACATTTAGATGTTCTGTGAGCTTTATTTAATGCTTCATGTTACAGGACTCTGACTTCATCACAGAGATCCAAACAGCCACAGGCTTCCATGGCTTTTAGATCCACAGGTTTTTAGTTTAGTAGGTGTAAATAAAATAGTAGAAGAAGAGCTTGTCAAGCCCTTTAAGAAGCTGACGTGCAAGCCGAAGTGTATAGAGGTGCACTGTAAGATTTTTCAAGATTACTTGCCCAATTAGGTCTCCTCTCTTTAAAGGATGGAATACCTGGGAATGTTAGGCAGCCTGATTAGAGCAGAAGGTCCAACTCCGACTGACAAGATGAATGAAAATAAACCACCACAGAAATTATTTTCATCCAGTCTGTTTAAGAGTGAGAAAAAGGCAATAATGAAACCTTTTCTCATGCAAACTCCCTTTGAAGTTTCATCTTTTTTTTTATTTTGTGAGACACTTTTGATTTTATCACCATTTGCGCATTTCTACTCACATTAAGCCTTTGGATTCCCATTGAGTTTTCGAGGATTTAGGCAAATTGGGTAAAAATTATCCTTTTTTTTTTTCAGGAAGTGGGATGAACAGCATGTGGCTATTTCTTTTACTTAAATTTACTGATCCATTATTGCAAAAGATTATTTTTCCCCATTAGTTTTTAGCCAAATAGAAAGCTCACGATCCAAACATGCAGAAACTCTAAAACTTCAAAAATCAAACAGGGTTTCAACATCAGAGCTGGCAAATTATCCTTATTATAATCCAAAAATTTTGGTGGAATGTTCCCAAATGCACACCTAGGAGTTTTTAAATTTTAACCATAAATTTTGCTGCTATGAGGGGAAAAACTCCCAAACTCTTCTTAATATTAACCTTTCAGTCACAATACTAGCAGAATCCCACAGGGTATTTACAAGACTTACTCAAACTTCCTGTAGCAAAACAAAACCCTATCATTTGATCTACAGATTTTTGTAAGTAGAAAAGTACAAACTATGGTCACTTTAAGTTTTGTTGATGTTCACAAACCTCTTTTGCAAACTAAGCCTACACTTAAGCAAACCTCGCTCTGAAATTCTCTCTCCGAAACATAATTTCATACAGAGTAAGTAAGAATTCAGTCTGCATCCAAGCTGAGCAGTAGGCACAGAATAGAGATGCTGTTGTTATAATGTAGTTTTATGAAAGCACCAGATCAGGAGCAGTGAAAGAAGCAAATAGAGTGCTAGAAATTATTCAGAAAAGAATACAGATGGGAAAGTATTATTATGCCACTGCATAAATTCATCATTCAACTACGTTTTGAATGCTTCCATTTCTGTTATATTATTTTTGAGATGTGAGAACAAGAATTGAGGAAAGTGCAAAGAAGGGTATCAGGGATGATCAAAGTTAAAGAATAATATCTGCATAAGGAATAGCTAATAGACTAGGACTCTTCAGCCTGGGAAAGAGACGAGTGAGGAGGGCTAGAATAAAAGTCTATAAAATCATGAGTAGAATGAAAAGAGAATAAGGAAAGATTATTTCCTCTCTTTTCCAGTAGAAGGGGTAGGGGTCATGAAAAGAAATAAGTAAGCTTGAAAAAAATAAAAGGAGGTACTGTTTCACACAACTCCTCAGGATTTTATATACGCTCAAACTTTATGTAGGCTCAGAAAGGATCTGGACAAATTAAGTCTTAAGGACTAGTCAAAAGCAAGAGTTGTAATTCAGAAAATCCTGAGTCATAGTTGTTAGCTGTGGAGACATACATAGAGCATCTGCTGTATTTTCTGCACTCAGAGATGACATTCTGGCCAAGGCTAAACTTTGGTCTCACTCAGTAGGGTTACTTAAGCGTGTATTTACATTCTGTGTGTGTATATGTATGTGCAATAGATGGACTTTAAGTGCACAAATGCATTTTGCCACTTCTTTTAGCGTACCTTGGAATGTTCCCCAGTTTAGTAGATTTTTACTGGGAAAAAAAAAAAAGCCCAACAAAAACAAATTTTCATATATCACTTTACCATATCCATTACAATATTGAAATCAGTAAATAATTTATGTTAAATAGCATATTTCTAGGAGCAGTGGTTTCATTTGACTTAGATCTTTTAGACTCTGAAATAGTTGAATTCTCTGTCTCTGAAAAAAGCAAATAGACAATATGATGTAGTAATAGAAAAACATTTTACAGATTTTAACAGCTTATCTGTCAAGTTGTCTATCCCTAAAGTAGTTAAAGAACCTTTACGGGATTGAGGACTTGTATTTGCCATCTTTGTCTAAAAACACCCCCCTCACACACAGACACACATGTGCTCCCCAAAATCACTGCAAGACATACAGCATTTCCCAATGTAACCAGACAAGTCTCAACAATTGTAGTTTCATTTAAAATGCACACATTCTATGTGTATTCTTTGGATTTTCCCTTTAACTTTGGGCCAGATGGTGCCAGCGGGAGCTCGTAATGTGAAGCTGTTCTCACAAATAAGGAACTTTTGAAGACATTGCCCCTCAGTGAACTGCTGTAATATCAAAGGCTACTGACACTTTTTTTACAGAGGCAAGGGTTGGTTTGCTGCTATTGAATGGGGTGAGAACACAGATTTCCTCTTTTTTCCAGGTCTGAACATAAAGATGGTACTGATTATCACCAGCCTCTGCATAGAAAGTCACAGCAGCACAAGGCTTATTGTATACGACACAGACCCCCATGAGTATTGACACCATTTCATTTAACTTCTCTCCATTTAAGCTGTTTTTTACCCATTGGAAGCCTCAATGTGTAAAACAGGGAGTACAAAAGCATGTAATTTCAGCAGATAAATGGAATTCAACTTTTTTGTCTGCTTTCTTCTATTCTAGCCATTCTGACTTGCATAGTTACACTAGCAAAGGAAGCTGGCATTTGAAACTGGGGAAATGAATAATTGTTTTCAATAGGTGCAATAGTTACTGCTTCAGACAAATATCATAATTAAAGCTATGTTCCAGCACCCTTACACAGTGAACAAAAGGAGCTTCACACACTCTGTGGTACATAGTGGGGAAACTAGGACTATGGCAGTTATCTCAAAACTATTGCAGTTATCCCAAAGAAAGATTTCTCAGTGATCAAATACAACAAACTTAGTAAGTTTCATTTTATCTTAAGTCAATGATACCCTATCTGGTAGAACTGAAAATGAGATTTTAGCTCTGTGATCTGATATCTGATATTTTGATGTTTTATTTTCTTTCACAAGGAAAATCTAAGTTGCAAAACTTTCCAGCAAACAAACATTTTCAGGAAAGGTTGATTCACCAGTGAAGGCATTTTTCATTTTGAATGGGCTCAGACTTATTTTACATCCACAAAGCCAGTATTGTGGGTTACAGGAAAAGCAACACAGCTGTCTCATGCTTTAAAAATTGGACTTCTCAACTGCCAGGGAAATGTACTTTAGCTGGGAGTATTCCTCTGTGGATAAACTTGCTGTGATATATCATGAGAAATACAGTCTAGCCAAGCTGAAGCAGTGTGAAGTACCCATACTGTACTACTTTAATGAGGCTCTAAAGCTGCTTAGGAAAATGCAAAATGCATTCAAAGCATCCAGACTGAAATCTGTTGAGGTAGATAGATTTAATTGGAGAAAACAAGTTTCACAGCAGAGAGCAATTTGACAATATACTTTCCCACAGACTTCTTGATTTGCAAAACCTGGGTTTTGTTTAAAAAATATCTTTGTTAAATATAGGGAGCTTAATCAATGTCATATATTAAACAGAGATGAGTATGAGCCAGAGCCACTCACGGACCAATTTTCCAACCTTTGCTTATGTTCAGTAACTCCTAAATTGCACGCAATCCTGTTGATCTTACTTGTTCTATGATATAAAGTTACACTTTCCACATGAATGAGCATCGAAGAATTGGGTCCTAATATATTCCACAATGCAGTTAACATTGAACACAATACTTAGATACGTAAGACATCCTGTGAGATGATACAAACATTAGCTAAATATTTTACTTAGTTTTGAATGTTTTCAGCTGTATCTACTGGCAGAAAACATTTTCCTGGGAGCAAAGCCATATTTTTCTCTGTGTGTTGCCTCTGTTTCTTCATTCTTAAGTCTGGTGGTTATAGAGAAGTAATCTACAGTTACTACTAAAATTTCCTGTTTCCTAAATTTCAGGTCCTTTGGAGGCTTCCCACTTCTTTTATTTTCAGTATTTCAAAAGGGCTGAGTTTTAAGGAAGCTGGGTAGCACGTAAAATAAAAGGAGAGCAGTATTTATCTATTCCTTCTGGCTTTCCATATGTATGTGTTATCGGTGTCTTTTATTAACACTTTTATTGATTCCTGTGGTTAAAATCACCTAACTTTTCCATGAGTTGATGGAATCATTTCCAAAGTTCTTTCAAACTTCGTGCTTTTGGATGAATTGAAGAGTGAGCAAGGCTTAGAAAGTCCAGGAAAATATCTGTTTTAATATACAATACACCCTCATCTACACGATAAGCCAAAACCTTTCTGAAATTACAGTGTTGGAAATCATATTTGTGATGGGTTTTTATACATGTGTAGCTCACAGTGCTATTTAATCTTATCAGAATCCTGACTGGATTTTGATTCAAGTTCCTAGAGAGGTAGGAGAATATTATCCTTATTGAACAAACAGTGGCTAAGTTTGGAAGAGGAAGTGATGGTCCAGTGGTCTAACCTGCAAACCATCCTTTCTCTACATGGTTTTCTTCCTCATTTAAAGGACTAAATTCACTCAATCTGAGGCGCTGTTTCTAGGTAATAAGAGAGAATACATCACAAAACCTAGCTGTATCAGGACTTGCGTTCTTTGTTCACTAAAGTCTATTGCTGTAGGGAATTGTCTTCTTTACATTAAAACTATAATGGAATCTGTATATGGACAACTGTATTTAGAGACTAGACATCATATTACAAAATATTTCAATTTTAATGTGGGACATATAAAATTTCGTATGTCCTCTCTCAAGTTCTCACTCAAATCTAGAGACTTTCTCATATCATCTTCCCAAAACTCTTCTTCAGTTGAGCATTTCTTTTGCATTCTACTTGAGAAAGAGCATTAGTATAAACATTAGCATAGGTTTCCCAGTCAATGTGCATTAATTTAATTTTGACTCTGGTTAATAACAAACAATGCCTGAATCTTAGCATGACTCATACTTAATTAAATAAAATTTTTCTCTTTAGAACCTTGAAAATCTCTCTGGTGCTTAGCTTACCAAATTTCTTTTCCACACCTATGTCTCTTAACAAACAAAAAAAAAAGGAGGAAGGTGTAGGTGGTTTGTGAAACCTATAGCATATTTCCATTTCATCGTATGTCTTCTCTTTGTCTCAGACTTCCAATATATTTTCCCTTATAGTTCTTAATTCTTTCCTGAGGAGCCACATAAGACTATCCTTTAGTGCTGGACCTTTATAAGCAGTCTCACACTGTGACAGACACTTCATTCAATCATTGTTGGTTCATTTTAGCCAGACGGGTACAGCTGTGGAATTAAAACTTTCTAGTTAGTGTGTAATTACTTTGGAGAAGAATTTGTGATGTCTGGATGCTGACAAAACGATTAATATATTCCATAAAGTTTTGCAATATCATAACAATCTAAAAATTGATTAATTGGTAAAGAATCGCTTACTGATGAAGTCATTTGTTTTCCTTAAACTGGGAAAGAATTAAACAAGAACAGTTCCACAAGATACTTGGAAGTAAATTTATTTTTCCCTTTTATGCTCACCTTACATACTACTCATTTATGTATTTTTGTGCATAATAATTTTAACTGAGTAGTAAATGCCTCAAAGTATCCCCTATTTTCTCTAACTTGCATTTTGTTGAATGACATAACAGCTCACAGCTATTTGCCATATAATGTTAAATGACAAAAACAAATTCTCGACAGCAACACATCAATTATTCTGAAAGAACAATTACATCCTTCCTGACTGCTTTTAAGTTCTGCGATATGCAAAAGTTGACTATCAAGGTTAAGACTGGTAACTTCAGCTGAAACAGAAATTTAAAAAAAACTAAATTTGATTACAAATTGTGGGTTCAGTAGAAAGTGTGCATAATTTTGAATGCATTAAGAGTATGCCACAAAATAAAGTGCTAGCAGCACTGGAAAAATGTTTTGCATTGTGTTAGTTTATTAAGGTGATTGTCATTTTCACCAAGTCTAAATAGCTGGCTTCTGCAACTAAAGATTACCTGTTTTTTTCTGTCTCTTACTGTTTCACACCTTATGTGCACATGCACATACACGAAATATTGTTCCCTTTCACAGCATGTCCACTTTGGCAAAGTTGTTAGAAAGAAGAGCCAGACTGAATCAAGTTGTTGGGATTTTAAGCGTTCTTTTATTCCCAGTTGCTGTTCCCCTTATCCTAGCTCCAAGCCCCTCATTACCTTTTTATCTTTTTTTGCATGAATGCCATGTTCAATGAATAGTTTGGGGAAGATTCAGATGATGTATTCTCATTGCGGAATAAGGAAGAAGGAATTATTTACCATTTTAAGGCTAGTTCAGAGCGCCATTAAAAAGCATTTGCTAAAGTTCAGTATTTTAAATCAGCACACCCTTAATAATTTGCATCCTTGAATTTTTTAAAGAGCTGACCAAGTATGTCCCTGGATTGTTAATTTTAATTTTAAAAAAGTCTTGCAGAAAACTGAGAATTCTAAAGGACTGGAGGAAAGCTAATATATCAATAACTTAAAAAGGTAAATGGGATGACCTGGATAATTACTGGCCTGTCAGTGTGACATTGATCTAGGCAAAATAATGGAATGACTTAGATGGGATTCAATTAATAAAGAATTACATACATAATTAATTCCAATGAACAATGACTATGGAAATTGTGCCTTTCAAGCAATCTTGACACTTCTTTTGTTGGTTCATATTTAGTTGGTTGTTAAAGACAGCAGTACTGTTAGAATTTTCTGTAAAATAAGGTTTTCTTCTTGGCCTCACATTATCTTACATTTTCATCAGCAATGTGGCTGAATTGCTGATTAGCGAAATACTATCATTAATCCAGTTTCCAGAAGAAAAGTCGTAGGGGAGAGTAAGTAGAGAGTACATTGTACACAATGATCTGGATTGTCTTTTTAAATTCCAAGTAGGCTGTGTTTCTGTGTGACCAAGTGTAAAGTCATCTAAGAAGAAAATCTGTAGATCTTACTTAAAGGATTTTGGTTTTGGATTCTGAAAAAAACTTGGGACGGTGGTATAGACTGCTAATCTAGATCTCCTAATGGGTAGCACGGAGGACTGACAATTTGAGAATGCAGAAACAGTGAGATTTTGAATAATAGGAGTATTATCTGTGTTGGGTTTGCTTTCTGTTTCTACATAAACTATGTATTTCTAGAGTAACAGAGAATTCCTTGATGTTCCAACTGAAGAAAGATGTGGAAAAAATGTAAGTGGGTTCTGAGAGCTAAAAATAATTAAAGGATTGGACAGCATACCTTATAATGGAAGAATCCTTGAGCAGAAACTGAAAATTAAAGGAAATATCTTGTTCATAATCTAGAAGTATCAAAATGGGAAAGAGGAACTTCAGAACAGAGGCTTTTCAATAAAGCAGACAAGGAGAAAATAGCATTCACTGACTAAAAGCTAAAGCTAGGGAACATCAGCTCCAAATGGAAAGCACACTTTCAATAGTGGCTCTAAATGGAACTTTCTCATAGCAGAGCAAATTGTCTGTCAGTGGAAAACAGAAATGGAGATTGGCAGCTTTTCTAAAAGGCTTCTTCTGGTTCAGAGAGACATTAATTCAGCAGAGTCCGGTTATGTAGGAGAGGAGGCCAGAAAAGATGGTCACAGTGGTCCCATTTAGCTTTATTATCTACACATCTGTTAAGAGCATGCAACTTTAATGCTGCTGTACAATGTAAGAATGCCATCTCTACACATGCACATTTCTCTTGTTTTGACTAAAGGAAAAAAAAACCAACATCTGTTCTGTTCCTGGGTATCAGAAGGTTGGAAGCTTTGTGTCCTGCGCCCAAACTGAGTATTATTCCCCCCATGCACTTTCCCTTTCCTAGCCAAGAACACTCAGTTTGCGTTAAATTAGACTGATATTCTATATAATACACTGACAACCACATAATTTATAGGAATGTAAGTTTTTGCCTATGTTACCATACAATCCTTCGTAAATTACCTTCTTTAATGCTCCTGTTCTGATTGTCCACTCACTGACTCAGTACCTGAAATTAGAAACTCAGTAGAAACCTTCTGGTAGCTTTTTGCCAGGCTGTTCATGTGCAGGGTAAGTTGTTGAGGAATCACTCACTATGAGACATTAAGTTACAGCTAGTTGCTTAGTTTACTTCTTACCCCTCAGTGTTAGTGCTGAGTGACTTTACCCCATGTAATAGTGTGATCCTTGAAGTGTTAATGATCACCATTAGCTCCTTTCAGCAATACCTGTAAGACATTTCCAACTTGAAGGAAGGGTTTAAAATTCCCTGCGTCTAGTAGCAGTAGAGGAGAGTGATTGAGGGATCTCCTTGTTCAGCCTGTGTCTGTCTTTCAGCAAAAGGGGTTGGGGGGTGGAAAGGCCTGATACTGAACACAGTCATCAGAGCACCTCTGCAAAGTCTTGAGAGCTTGGGAGAGCTTGATTAGGGCCACGATGAGCTAGGCAGTACTGTGCTGGCAGGGCTGTACCACGTACTCTAACAGCCCTGGAAGAGGCAGATGTAAGCAAGCTCAGCTGGTGGGTGTCATTTCTTAGGGGACTGTCTATAACAGAAAGTCTGTAGTGCCTTTCAGGGCAAATTCCATGATTCCCCACCTCTCCCTGCTGCGATTGCTGCCTTGAGTGCCAGCAAGATCTCCATGGGGAATATGTGGGAGTGCCTGGCCTTTATAATTGTATCCTAACTCACAGACTACCCTTACAATTAGGCTGGAGAAGCTGTGCTATGGAGAAGCCTTGCCTGGCACGCCTTGAATTTTCAAGCAAATTTTTCTTAGAGGTAGTGGCATCACCACTCCCTCCTGTTACGTTCTCACCTGTCCCTCTGCAGCACAGGCAAGGCATGCAGTTTCTCACTTGCTGTATGATGTTGCCAGTCTACCTACTGGCAGCCTGTAGACCATTGCTGTAGAGAGATGTGTTTTGTGCTGGCACACACCCACGCCTATGCTTGGTGATAGTTCTTGACAGTCACATCCTGTTTTAAGGCCACTGAGTAGGTAAGCTTTGCAAGCTCATGCAACACTGTTCTCATCCAGTTGGCCAAAGTAATCTTTAACTAAGCCAAGGACAGCTCTTTTAATATGAGGGAGACTGAGGTACTCCTCCCTTTGTTCAAAGTGGCCCAGGAGGCCCCTGCACTTTCTTCGTAAGGAGGTTCCTAAGTGGTTTGTGTCTATGTCCATGGGAGTGAAAGGAAGCAATATCTCATTTCCCATGGAGTGGGAGGAAGTAGGCACCTGCACTTTTTAACCCCACCTTGATGGGGTTCATGATGATTGCCAATATGAAGCAAGTGGGATACCCCTTACCTGGCCTGTCTGGAGACAACTGTGTGGTCCCTGCCAGCAGGTTGCCACTACTTGCTGTGTACATGTCAATTGAAAGGTGTTTTTTTCATTGCTGGCTTCCAAAGATCCAGGTTGTTGCACGCCTAGCCTGTGTCTGACACCTGTGCAAGACCTGTGAAGCCCTGGAGCAAGAGAAATGGCATCCCTTCTGAGTGTAGCTATTGCCCCTCCTTCAGTGGACACCGTGTGGCAATGTCTCCTGTGCAGGCCTGGGGCATTGCTCCCAGAGGGGGCAACCCTGTGGTCTGGGGCATACATGTTTGCTGGAGGTGATCAAAGTACTCCAACATGCTGATCACTCATACAAGTTCGGTTAAGGTGTCCTGCTGCAGTGTGATGAGGGCTTTGAGGAGTATTACCCTTGTTATATCCTGACGGGTAGCCTGAGGAAACAAATGAAGAAAGTCTCACCTGTGGGGGTGTCCTCAGCTTTACACAGTAACAAGGTAAAATACCCTTCACTCAGAAATGGCTCCTTGGGATTCATTCACTCAACTGAATACATCGAAAGTTAAATTTCAGT
Source organism: Mycteria americana (assembly GCF_035582795.1). NCBI lineage: Eukaryota > Metazoa > Chordata > Aves > Ciconiiformes > Ciconiidae > Mycteria > Mycteria americana. Next base: position 62,129,243 of record NC_134396.1, read on the forward strand.
CTGACAAGCTCTGCTGAGCCCATGCTGTTCCTGGGAGAGATGGCTGTGGTAGGCGGTGAAAGCAGTCCAGTGGCCATGGCAGGAGAGTGAGATGATATGGATCTGGATCCACAAAGAAAGCTGCCATTTTTTTAGTGAAGCTCAGCTGGAGAAAAGTTGGAGAGCCTTGCCAAAACTGCACCCTGTATTTGAGCTGGTTAAACTGCCTGACAGCCAAGTTAGTGCTTGAGAGATATGTTAGGTTAACGTGTCAGCTTTGCCTGTGCCGGCTACGCAGGGTGAGCCATACTTGACTCAGGTTTCAAAGGGTCCTTAATAAGTCCGCACTATCCAAACAGCTGGCAATTCATGTTCAATGTTATGATCTGTTTTAATTGAGGCAGAACAGCGATATGAATTGTTACAATTGAAAGTAAGCGTAAAACCAGACCACCAGCAGTCAGAAGGAAAACAAATGCATTCATTCAGCAAGTATGGATTTTTACAGGTGTTCGGTGCTTCTGTGCTGTCCTGAAATGCCTCTCAGCTTTAGAAAGAGGTCATTTTATTTTAAAGGCGGTAATTCCTTTCATCATTCACTTCTGGCTCTGCTTTCTCAAAACAGAGAATCTGTCATTCCTGAACTCCTAGGCCTTATTTGTTTAAGTATATAGGGCTGGAGCTTGTCCATAACTTCTGTGTGGTACCATACATCATATTTTCAGATGCAGTAATCCATTACATCCAAATTTTGTGGCCACCAGGAACATTCTCATTTGAAATCTATAATTCGTTAAATTGCTAATGCTCTTATAAAGCTCCTGAACAATTAAGCAGTAGTCACCTGTACTCCCTCCAGGATCATAAGTTTTCATGACTGATGTTGTGGCTTTGTGTCCTCCACACAAGAAGGCAGGATGCAAGACTTTTCATTGAGAATTAACGAGCTGACAGAGCTGTTATTAGAAAAGGTGAGATCATTACCCACTCGAGAGACCAATATTTCTTGCCCCTTGTCCAGGAAACCTAATGCTGTCCAAGGGCTCACACAAACTTCCACAAGACAGTAACTATATGGCTCTGGGCCAACTTCAGATAACAGTAATTCTGAACATTTCTAATATATCACTGCACAAAAGGAATTGTAGCTTTATCAAAATTATTTTTTATTATCAAAATTCTGTCTTTCTTTCTTTCTTTCTTTCTTTTTATTATTCTTATTTATTAAAATTATTATTGAGAAACTTCATTCTAACAGCTACTCCTGCTGACTTGGAAAATGTCTGGGGGGGAGTGTATAGTTATTACACACATTGTGTATGATGGCAAAGTGTATCAGAATCTCCTGGACCACTGCTGACACTGTGAGAGAAGAAAGGGTGTGGAAGATGTAGTGTCAAAAGATCAAGTGCAGCAATTTCCCGCCTTATATTCAGATATGTTTTCATCAGCTGAAAACTCATTTTGGACTTAAAGTTGTTTGAAATCAATAAAAAGGCTCTCTGATTACATCTAGTAAATTTAGGAGGGAATAATTTATTTAAGTAACCTAAAATATTGACTAGATTTAATGGTAATAACGGAAGTCTTATGACCCTCTGTTCATATTCTCTCTGTATGCTGAGACTTACAACTGTAGTACTCCAACGAACTACTATTATCTATTCTTAAGTAGAATGAATATTGGCCACCTGATCTTCCTGTAATTTTTCAGTTAACCTACCACTTAGTTCTCTAAGTTCTCTTTTTAAGTCAACAAAAATAGATGTCACTGAGTACCATTTTTGGTACGAAGGTCATTTGAAAATTAGATTGCAGAATCATAGAACCACAGAATCATTTAAGTTGGAAAAGGCTCTTATGATCATCGAGTCCAACCATTAACCTAACACTACCAAGTCCACCACTAAACCATTATCGTGCAGTATTTCCAGTCCTACAAATATGTTTGGAGTGAACGAACTGACGGGTTGTTACTTCATTTCTTGTGGGCTCGGACAAGCATTTTACAGTACTTCCTATCATGCTGGTTAAATGTCTTTTATCTAAAAATATTAGCTTTTTTTTCTTGGACTTGCAAAACCAATGTTTTTCTAGTGATGTATTTCTTGAATAATAGACTTTTAATAATACGTTTTCCAAGTCTATGCCTTTAAAGATACTGAATTAAAGGGCAGTCTGTGAATATGAATCTTATTCTAAATGAACTTTCTTTAAATATAAATTGAAAGACTGACTGTGATTTATTTTTAAAAATAGGTGGGGTTTTTTTAATTACTCTACTACAAAATCTAACAAAAATGAATGTTTTACAAAACACTTAAACATTTATAGGATGACAGTAAATATTATGAGGTAATAATCCTGCAGAAGTCTGATATAGCTTCATCTTTATTAGTATAAGCTAAGAAGAAGTAGAAAACAAAAAATAAAATATTAGCAGTCAGCCTTGCTCTGCCTGAGGGACCTGTGAGCTGATAAAATGGTATCACCAGGTACATCCAGAATTACTTCATAAACACCTATCAAAATTCATGAACTAGAATTAACATGACTTTTAAATATTAGTTGATCAGACCGGAGGATTCTTATTTTATGATGCTTAACATATCCAAGTTTATAACTAATTACAGTTAAAATAAGCAGTGTAGTGGCTCCAGATATTTGTATAGTAGTTCTAGTACTGATGTTTTCACATAGAAGGACTTGAGTCCAAATTCCCCAGCTTTCAGAAAGGTCAAAAATATATATAATGCTATCCAAAATACTGTAATTTATCTGTGATAATTTTGTGAACGCAGACCCGAGTAAGAAGCTAAAATGGGTGATAAAGCAAGTCCAGCTTCTCTCCCACTGTAGTACAAGAGTGCCAGGAAGAAAAGTACTAGTTGTCTAAAGGAAAAAGTATTTTCTCTTTCATAGTGTTTGCACATAAGCCTGAACATTTGGAAACATCATCGGTTTATCATTCAGATGCAGATATGCTTTGGATATTCTTCAGAATGGAATATCTTGTTGGGTAGAAAATTGATATGTAGACCAAATGAATTGGGGGGTTTAGTGAACTGTGGAAAGGGGTTTAGTGAAGGGTACTGTGGTATAGGTCAAATGGCAGTTCTTCTACAATTTCTTATGGAGATACTAATTTCTATTTTGATATTAATTAATGGGTCTTTGAAAATATAAGAGGTGTGTGGGGTATGTTATTATGAAACCTGCAGTGCATTTCATATTGTGCAGTCAAATCCTCATGTAACCTGAAACTCCCACAGTTCTGAAAGTCTTCAGATAGATTAGATCTCTAATTAGACAAACCCAGACTTAATTTGCTATTGAGAGTAAACATATAATTTTAAAGAAAGCAGTAAGTATTTCATCTGTTTCAAGTTTATGGTGTAATGGCTTACCAGTATATCACTGCATATTGTGCATCTGTAATACCAAATGGGATATTAAATGTATGGTCCATTTATAGTAGGTAGTAGCTTGGAATGGTAGATATTCACTGGTTAGCCAAAACGAGGAAAAATTGAAGACTGTAAATTCAGTATGTGATGGAGAAACTGTAGTTGTAGTTTTTCCAAGGGAGGAGGGAGGAGCTGTTACTCTAAATATGATTACATAATTCAAAATAATTTCCTAGAAAAAACACTTAATTCATCAAAATCTGGAAGTGAAATTTAGCCACTTTATACCAATGCAACAACATAGGCAAACAGTACCAAATTCAGTTTATCACAAAAATGTTCATTTCGATACCTCAAAAGCCAAGCTTTTCCAAGCTTGCTACAATCAGATTGACCAAGTGGTATATACGGATGCAGTATGGGGAAGAACTACTGGTTTGGGAACAGCTTTTATTCTATCAGGATTTGTATTTCCATCTGTTGGGAATGGATTCAAATCAATTTGGCTCTGTAAACATGTAGTTTATAATAGTTCATGTTGGAATCTGAATTTACAGGAAGCACTAAAATTGTTAATTATAGGGTGGAGAAATTAAGGCTGCAACAGAAGCAGAAAGTTGATACTATTTTCTGATCTTACCAACAAACACAGAAGCAGACGTTTCATTTTAGCAGTTTGGTTATAGAAATCATACAGAGCAAACACTCGTTTTATCAGGCAGTCCTGTGCTCTTCCTTTGACTGGCAACATGATCCGGCTTTTGTGAACAGGGGCTGTGAATGAAATATTAAGTCTGAGTAGCCAGGAAATGCTATCAGCCAGCTTCCTAATTGTCTGCTAGGAATCATCTTGGGGAAGCTGGGAGTAGAAAGGAACTCTGCCGAGATTTATTTGGTAAAGTTCCTGCATCATTAACTGCTTATTCTGAGCAATGACAAATAATTGAGAGAGCAGATCAACAAGCTAGTTCTTGAGTATCCCTTGAGATCTGTTTGATTATTGGGGTTCTGTTTCATGATATAGATGGCTTCCATAAGTCCTAGAGGAGCTGCCTATACTTTCCTTATCTGAATAGCCAGTTTTGCGAATTTAACTAGCAAACTTGGGGGGTTACAGCCTAGGACATCCAGATGGTGCATAAGTATTTTAGCAGGCAGTTGCTCGAGTAATCCTTTCTCTTCAAACTCAGAAAATAAAGCCAGTCTCTCAGTTTCATTCTGTTCATCTAATAACTGTCCTCAAAGAGTTTTAAACGATTATAAAAATCAGGTCCAAATCAAAACAAAGCTTTGACTGCTGTTTAATCCCTGAGAACGTGCTTGACACCTCCTAGGGATTTTCTGAGGACTCAGCTCTTGTTTCTGAGTTTAGAAACTATGGTACTCAGACAAGGAAGATAATCAGTCTCTGTTGCTTTTCTTTCAATATGAATTACAGTATACAATGCACAATGTAGCTGCAGCATAGCTGTGAAGAGATGAATCAGCTGCAGGACTGCAGACAAGGACAAATCACATACCATACCGTGAGAGCAAATTGTTGTAAAACTACACGCGCTTATGCTAACTGACACGTTGATGAATCCAAATTATCCTCAGCAGCCCTGAATAGTGTCATGGTCAATATCACATTAGTCAACTTGGCTCTTGACAGCTGTAGTGCAGTTCAGTGCTGTAGCAAGTAGGACCAGTATGGGAAGTGAGCCTCGCCTTGCTCAAGAGCAAGTCTTCTGAGCTTTCTAAGAGAGATCTGGCCTGGACAGTGTGATGCAAAATATCAGAAAGGGATGTATAAAAGCAGTGGGAAACATGAAAGTAGTCCACTGCACTTCTGGAAAAGGGAACAGAAGAGGGGTCTTGCAGTCTTGCATGGGGAAGTTCAGTTTCTGTTATATCAGTCTACATTTGCATTTAATTTCCATTGCTTCAGAATGAATAAGGGTTTGAAAGTCAGTAGTAGAAAAGGATGACATTCTTTATTAATATTTTAATACACACACACTAGATCTAAAACACTGAAAAGAAAGAACTTGTTAATTAATTTTGTTCAGCAGAAGTGAATTCAGTATTCCAATTGCTTATCCAAATGTAAATCCATGTAGGGGCTGATTAAATATTCTTTATAATGTACATAATTAATATTAATCTTAAATTATTTCCTGAAAGAGTTTTTTCTGGGAGGGTAAAATGGCCTATTTGGGAGTACTAGTATTACCAGCAAAAAAAACCAGGGGAAGGGTTATGAATTAAACTTAATGCAATACAGTGTACTTGTAACAGGAATATGATTACTTTGATTTAGTCAAACTATGAACAAACTTTATCTAAATATTCTGTTTCCCCAGATGCTACAGAAAGCTAGTATTGATTTGTCTTACAGATGGATGAAAGCCATCACCACAGCTATGACAACTTGGGAAAACCTACGTGGTGCATGTAATTAAAATCTGACTCGAATGTAAGGTGAGAAAACAATATGGCAACACGAAATGCTACATTTCTAAAAAAACATTCCCTTCATGATAAGTTTGGAAGGACCAAGTGTGGCTTGTTTCTGCTAGTAAATAGATTGCTGTGGCTTTTAAAAATGTTAAGATCCACTGCTTTGTGATGGAGCCTGGGCTCTGTCTCTGATTTTGTTCAAGTCTTAGTCAGGCAGATGACTGTAACTTAGAGAACAATTGAGAAGATGAAAATTAGGAAAAGGCTTCAAGATTTTGTCCATTTGGTGAGGAATGCCGAACATCAAGAATGACCTTTTTGTGATAGCATTGTGTAAAATATTGGTTACACTCAAGTAAGATCTGATGGCAGCAAAGCAATTTGTGAAATACTTTCTGATGTTCAGCTTTACTGGTTTTGTTGGCACAAGCAATTATTTGTTATGTGGAAAGACCATTCAAAAATTTTGAGAAACTGAAATATTTTGTTATCACAAAGACTTTTTAAAGCTTAGGTATTTTTAAAATTTTTATTTCCTTTGACAGCCTAGCTTTTTGGATTAAAACTTTGAATGTTTAGAGGCTTAAGGCCTTTTATTGATTTCACCTTAGCAGAGTGTTTTAAGTTTCAGATCAAATGAAATGTTGTATTTGCGCCATTGCCCCCTTTGCCCTCCAAAATATTAGTTTGCTTTCCAAAGAAACTATTTTTTTACCTTTAGGATACAACTTGTCTTCTCAGTGAAGCAAGAAATTATCATTTACTCAGCTTTCCTAGTGTCTTCCTCCTTTCATTGCTTTGATGATAACCTCCTCTTTCTTGCTGGATCTAATCCAAAATTTTGGCTATACTTTCACATTTTGGACCTGCATTTTAGTTAAATCTGATTCCTACCAAACTGGAAACTTTGTACCATTTGGGAATTAACAGATGAAGACACAACGGTTCTGGTTCAAATTCCCTAACAAATAGCCAGGAATCATGGTGGTCAGTTTTGTAAAAAACACTCTGGTCACTTCTAGACACCACTAGATGTCTAATTACACTAGATGAAAGATGTATCAGTCTGAAAACTAAGCAGAACTTATTTGTCTATAAATGTTAGTCACTAAACTTGCCCTTTTTTGTAGTCGTAGCAGATGTTTAATTCCATCAGAAGCTTCGGAAAATCCTGGTCAGAATTAACACCATATTTCTCTACTGATTTTTTTAATTTTGCCACCTTGCTTATTCCTTGTACTCTCTAACTTCTTATCTGTTTTATCTTTTTAGGTGTAAGTGGTCTTTCATAGCAGAGATTCTGCCTCCTACTTACACCTTTCTTTTCATTATTAGGATAGTGGTAACCACTAAGACTTCATTCAGATTGTCACTTCAGTTAGGTATGAACTATTACGTTTTACAATCAGGCTGGACTCTAATTAAACACAAAACAGCAAACTGTTTTATCATTTCTGTACTAGTGACAGAATGTTAATTTATAAAATGGAATCTAAAGTTTCAGGTATTCTAGCATGTTTGGAAGCAACCTTTGCACATCTTTTGTTAATCTATATTATAAAACCCTGCTTGGAATAAAAGCACACTTAGAACAAAATACTGGAACTACTTGGAATGGTTTAGTTATGGAGAATTGTCTAAGCACTTGCTGTATTGCCTAAAAATCCATCAAATTTTACATGATAGTCAGCCATTTCAAAATATGACCTACCTGCTCTCCTGAAAGATAAAAAATTATTTACCTCTAAAGAAGAGAAACTTTTGTGGTTTTGTGCCGTTTCTTCACTTTTTTCCATATGAGACTTTCACATGTCCCATCTGTCCCATCATGAAGCACCATTTACTAAACCATACTAATTATTGGTGCATCAAAGTTTTCAGTTTCTTAAAGCATGCTTGCTATCTATATATACATTCTACAGATTTCAGATGATACAAATATGGAAAAGAACACAAAGGTATTTTTTATATTTTGCTCCACTTTATGGAAAGAAGATTATTTAACACATTTGGGCAATATGTGGCCACTTGCTATTCTATTCAAGTATGTACATATACCCAAGTATGTTTCTCCAAATGATGCAAAAAGCTTTTCTGAGCTTAAAATATGCCAAAGAAAAATTATGCTACCTGTTGTCACTCATTTAAATTAATAAACTGATGTTAGTGCACCATTATGGAAGGTTAATGTCATCTGATTACCCTTCAGGTTAGGTATAGAAATTCACTGTGACAAAGCAGTCCAAGAGAGGTTTAATTCCTCATTGCCAGCTTGCTTTATTAAAATCGTCTGGATTGTTTGGACATGCAATATTGCCATAATACTAAAATCAGTTTCTCAATGTATACACATGCAGAATTTTGGCTGTAATCAGTGGCACTTCTTTGTCTTTCAGTGGCACTTCTTTGTCTTAAGGTCTTGAAGTACAAAGTCATTTGCTGAAAGCTAAGCTTTTCTCTATAAATAAGGTTTTGCTTTGTGTTACTTATTCCTTCTGATTATACTACCATGTTTCAGTGGTCTCTGGACTTACCTAGCAGGTACCCCACAGGTGAGATTGCCATTCCAATAACCTGTTGCTATTTACCACTACAGCTTTGGCGGGGGGGGGGGGGAGAACAAAACAGGGAGTACCGTTCCATTTGAAACTGGAAAGTGTTTTCCTAAGGATCTAAAGCTATTTGCATACAGAAATGCTCAGTTACCACCAGTGTCCATATTTGTTTGTATGTAAGAGGTGAGTCTACTGGGTTTACAGATACCAGTATCCATTATAAAGTACCATTGTAAAGAAATAGTCTCTGTAGAGAGGGCCAGCAGGCTCAACTCATTTTAAAGATCTCCTTTGTAACAAAAACTACCTGAAATAATTAAAACAATGAAGCTGCCTTCATTTTTCTTTACTACTCATGTAACAGTAGTAGAAAATACATACCATATTCTGTATGTACAGTAGAAAATCATTATTCTAATACACTGTATTATTATGTCCCTGTTGTTTTGTCCTTGTTTCTGCCTACGTTTTACCTGCAGACTCTGTTTTTCCATGGAGGGGGAGGAGGGAATAAAAAATCCTTCAGAGTTTTCTCTGGCTTCTGGGACTGTCTAAATCTTTTTGACTCTTTCTCATAGACTTAGAAAAGAGAATGAAACTGCTTCCAACTTTCCATTCAGGGTTGGAGGTCTGCCTAGATTTTTCCTTCAACAAAGAAAAGCACTTGGCAAATGGTAAGAATCAATGACCAATAAAGCCATTCTGCTCCAGTTACTATGGCAGAATCTTCTGTGGTCATTTTCAGATAGTTACAGCATATGTATATGCATATAGATACATTTACACAGATATGTATCTGTGTGAACTTTTAATGAGAGGAACAGCAAACCGGAGTGCAACGTCTTGCTTTTGTTCCTAATAATATGGTAATTACCTCTGCACATATCTGACAAAGTACTGTAAGATGGGATCCAGTTGCCTTAACATAGGAGTCATTTGAGAGCCTTAAATTATCCTGTCTGTCCTCCAGCAACCACTCCAGAGCAATGCAGGTCTCCTAGAAGTCCCGTGTCTTATATGCCAACCTTGCAGATCTGTCTGAATACAGCCTCTGAAATGGCACTGGGATGCCTGTTCCTGGCAACCGAATTTAGCCCCTGGAGTCAGATGTTTTCCACAAAGCAATAAGTTCAATAGTGTATGATGTATATCCACTAAAAAGGTTTTTGCCATTCAAATGGAAAGAAGTTAATTTGGCTGCTTGATATATTTACTTATGCTGATTTCTAAGATTTATCTCTTAACTTCTATTGCTCTATGAAAAAGCTGTTTGCAAGAAAATACTGTCAGATGAGAGAAACATTTCATATAGCCCTTTGATGGCATACGTACTTGCTTGTCACTCTGTGGTGTGAGCTCAGGTGCTTGTGCAGGATCACACTGTGGCCCGTGCGTGTCCACGCACAGGACAAGAAGCTTCTCTCTTCCCATCCTGGGCCAAACTGTTACCCATCCTGTTACCGTACACACAGCACACATGACAACACACACCACCTTCATGACCCCACTCCTCTGTGAGCTGCATCAGACCCTGCTGAACAGCACTAAAACAGTCGTGCTTTATTTGCAACTTCTGTTCCTTTGCCTGCTTTTTTTTATTTTTGTGACTAAGTTCAATTTTTGCTCCGCTCAGTGCCTCTTTGTTTTGTTTTACTAAACAGATAAAGTAAAATAAGTAGCTGTATCTACTTCTGTTTTATGCTGCTTTGAACACCAGCTCTTGCGGAGGCTGCACCTTGCACAGGGATTTTGGCAGGGTGCAGATGAAGGCAGAGGTCTTTCATCTGCCATCTCTCGGTGGCTACCTCGGAGCTCCTCAGCTGCAGTCAGAGATCTGGCCCAAGGTATTTTATAGCCAGTGATATGCCTCCTTACCGAGTTGCATTTGCTGACACAGCTCACAAATTCCCTCTGAAAGAGAGCCCCTGTTACTGTATGAGACAGTAAAACAGTATTTATGGTGACTGCTGCTCGGATGGGCTTGATCATAGCTTGAGGGCCTAGCTTTGGACTAAAATAAATAGTCTGTGCAGCAGGTTTCCATGGTCTGCTGGACCGTCATGTAGAAAAAGCAGAATTGCTTTGATGAGAGCTGGTGAATAGCGTATGTTTAGATAGACTTAGCCTGTTTTTAGCAATTTAAAAATACTACTAACACTGCTAAGCTGTCTTTAGAAGGTATTTACAGGGGGTTCAGGACAACGCTGGTGGGAATAAATCAGATTTCTGCATCCTGAAGCTGAGTCTGGAGCTGCATCAGCTTCTTTGGCAGCACTGGTTCACTGTCCAGAGCTGTGCTCTGGCCTCAGGCACTAGGTGACAGGAGAGCCCGAACCAAGGAAAGTGTATTTTGGTGTTAAAAGAAGGAATAACTCAAAAACTCATGCATAAATCAGTAAGTTGGGCAATGTAATAAAGCCTATTAGGCAGGAGAAAAGAGGGTTGGACTTGAAGTTTCTGGTACCAGTTGTATGTGTTATATGCAGTTATTACGTTCAGTTATTATGGCGTGGAGGCATTGTTCAAAGTACCTTTTTAACAGATAAGACAAAGAAAGGTCAGTGCTATTCTCAGGACTATTAATAGGAGTTTCTATTAAAAAACATGAGGAAACAATTTACAAAATTGTACTTTCATAATAATAAGATAATGAAAGATAAGAGTATCTGCTGTGGTAAGTTTTCTTTTACTCACTAAGCTCAGTCCACAGAATAAAATTGAAGGCAGTGAAATACCACAAAAGTAATGAGACACCCCACTATCAGCTGTTCAAATTCTGCCTGGAAGCCATGCTGTTGCTCTTCAGCTTCGGGAAATTATAATCGAAGTCACTGGAAGGAAACAGATGAACTCCCTCTTGGGAAGGAAGCCAAGCTGAATGTTATTCTAAAAAAGTTCTTATGTTGTGTCAGGGTATGAGGGGAAAACTTTCACCCACCCTTCCTTTTTGGTGCATATGATTACAAACATACAGGGTTTCATCATGTTTCTTCCTTCTGCCTTTCTTGCTGAAAATCTGAAAAGTTTTGCATGGATGCCTTAGAAAGTAACATAGGGGCAGGCATCAATTAATGGACATGGAAACATATGAAGTTATTTGAAGAAAAAGTCCTGGAAAAAGAAAGCTTATTCTCACTGAAATGTCCCAGTAGTGAAAGGCAGTATCTCTAGAACAAGTTTCTTAAAATTGCAAAGGAACATAAGTATAAGCTCAGACAAAGTTTGTCCTGTAGTTTTGAAAGTCTAACGTTTTGATGACACAGCTATGAAAAACTGCAGCTATCAACGGGTATAGTGCTTAAAGAAATTCTTGTGTGGGCATATGTACCATCCAAAAAAAACCCTTCGTAAATACTTTAAATCAATTTGCCTAATGGAATAAGCTATAACTATAAAGTGTATGTGACTATAAGATCAGCTAAAATAACTACTAAAAACTGCTTCTCCAGTAGATTTTTTTTTTTTTAGTGTAACTCTATCAGTCTATGTGTATCAGCAAACTGTTTTTAGAACACACTTTTTCTCTGGAGAAGTGTTGTACTGCACAGGACCCAGGGAACAGTTGGCATGGTTCCCTGTGCTATTGAAGTAAGGGTGAAAAGTATCTGTGCTATTTTCTGTATGCCTCCCAGCTAAGCGATGACTGGAATAAACACTAGGCAAAAATCCTCACTCTCCTCTGTGTTTATATGATCAACATGAAAATATACAGAAGGACAACAAAGATTTTACAGTTCTTGAAGAATGCCATAAGATGAGAGAACATGAAACTTTATAGCCTAGAAAAGAGAAGTCTCATGACGAGGGGAGGCGGGGGATGAGGGATGGCATGATGATAGCTTATAAAACGTCTGCAAAGTAATAGTACAAATAAAAGAAGAAAATTTCTTAGGCCCAAGCATGGAAGAGCAGGCAATGCAAGTTTGGACTCCCAAGTATTCAAGCAAGGCAACTGAGCAACAAAGAGGGGAGGACGGGGAACTAGAAATTCTAAGCAAAAAGAGAAGGCTGTTTGGACCTGCTGGTGGCATTGTCGTGGAAAATCTAGTGCGACCAAATGGGTGTTTTCTGGCTCTGTTTCCTGTGAAGCATATCCTTCTACTTCTTCTGCAGCTACGGAAAAAGCTTGTCTGCTGTGGGACTGCTGTGATGGTATCGCTGTAGGAAGAGTGTAGGAGTCTTTTTATCTATTTATACACATTTTACGCATGCATCATTAGTAGAGGTGGTTGGGTAAAGCTCAGTACTTCTGGTTATAAGTAAATCAAGCACTTAGCTGCATCTTTATGTACATTAAAAATTGGAGGGGAAGAAAAGAGAAGTATTTTTGAAGAAGCTTAAATCTCTGCTTTTCTAAAACTAACTTGTAAAAGGGAGAATGTACATTTAATGATTTATCAGCACAGTATGAAAACTGCCAGTGTAACAGGAAAAAGAAATAACGTATTTAATTACTCAATTAGTTCACATAATAATTCTTGTATGTACACATTTTCATAAAGTGTTGCAGTAGTTTGCAAGCTATATTTATTACTCCCTAGATTCCCTCTGTTCTTTCAGTGGAATTGAAATGACTGTAGGTATAAGCTGTTACTATGTCCAAAATCACCTTATCAGTACCAATGTCTTGGCAGAGAATGATTTATGGTATAGTAAGTGATTCTTCACTGACTTTCAGTATTTATCCTAGCTTAGAAAGCTAGCAAAGCCTGTCCATTGTTGAAAATCGGCAGATGTTCCTGGGACGTGAGAAAGTGTAATGACAGAAATAGGCTGGGCCTCCTAAAGTAGTTTACCTAATACAAATGTATAGCCTGTGTGTAGTTTTCAGACAGTAGTAGTTTCCAACAGTGGAAACTGTAATGGGAAAAAATCTGTCTCCTGTTTCAAAATAATAAAGCCACACCTCCTCTAGACTCTTCCAACAACCTTCCAGGAGCAACCCCTACACTAACTTTAGTACAGTGCGTGGTTCTGTTCAAGTGAACCATTTACTGTGTTACCGTTTGTTTTTAACACAGTGAATCATATTTGCATAATGCTTGACTAACTTACTATCAAAATATTAGCTTGATATGACTCCATACTGTATAAGTGGCTTACTCTTGTATCTGTCTAGTGCAGCACTATGATGAAAGTATTGATGGGAAGAGTCCTGTCTCACCCGGCATTGTGCTAAGCTAATACAATGGCACAGAAACTTGCTAAGACACTGTAAGGCATTAAAATATGAATATTTCATATTGATATAAAGAATATATGAATGTTAATCTTGCCCATTGTAGTTCCTAGATACTGCCTTGGGGCATTAGGAAATAGTGTGTTTCTGATTAATCCAAGGGTTGTACCACAGGAGCACATGTGCATTGCCCTGATAAGGTTAAAAAGTATGTTTTGCCAGGTAAACATATTAGGAGTCTAAACTATTTCGCATTACTCCCAGCTTTGAGGCTTTGATATTAACTCATTGACTTTTCTAATTGTGTGAAGAACAATTCTCTCCTTATTGACTCCATTGGAATTTAGTAGCAAGTTCTAGAACATTTTAAGTCTGTAAATCTGAGTTATTAATTGCAGCTTCGCTCTATTTGTAGACAAAACAGTCTGTGCTTTGTCCTTTCCATTAACACAACCAGACAATACTTTTGGGGTGTCAGCCTCCCCATAGCATAGAGCTGTTCTGACCGGTGATCCTGGTGCATACTTAGTCATATGAGAACTAGCAAGAAGTCTGTAAAGATCTGAGGGAAGAAACCAGTTCTGGATGTCCAGCCTTTGTCACATAGGTACCTCATATCTGCAACATAACTTTTCTTCATGGAATATTCTAACTTTTTCTGACAGGCTTAAAAGAATTCAAACAATATTTGATTAACTTCTGAATGTGGCTGGAAAATGGTACATGTGCAAAAAAGTTTTCGTGTAAAACTATTTGCAAATTTGGGACTGAGATTAGCACTGACATCCACTATAGCTGTGTATTAGCCACAGGAACAGAACTTCGCCTCTTTCACATGTTTCCAAGGCAGCTTTTCATAGAGAATCTCAGCACTCAATGTTTTTCTCTGCACACTAGCCAGCTGCTCAGAATTTCTAGTTATTTTGGTGAAGAAGCGTTCTGTGTCAGCTGAAAAATGTTTAAGATGAAGTTAGCCAAATAGTTTGGGCTGGGAAACTGCAGATACCATATGGAAATTATATTCGTATTATCATAGAATACATAGTATTAATAATGAAATGCAGATATATCATGAAATTGGCACATGAATAGATACACAAAACAGGCATATATATGCAGATCTGTTTAATACAAAGTGGCTTGTGTATGCATATAATTAACGTGAATGCAAAAGAACTTGTGTTGCAATTAATATAGATACTAACTACAGAAGATGTTGCGTATATGAAGCTCTTGTTTGTTTAATACTGTGCCAGGCATAAATGATGCAAAGTCTGATTGACTTCTGGGTACCAATATGGGAAAAACAGTTAAATAGTAATAATGATTTACAGACATCTAGAGAACATACTTGCCTTGATGTAGGACATAGAGAACATTGACGTGAAATCAGCAAAAATAAGATCATCAGCTGGAGTATTCTGTGGCCAAAAAGGCAAATTGAACTTAACCAAGTTCAAAAGAAGACCAAAGGTGACCAAATATGCAAAAGGAGATGCTGAAATTAGCAGCAGAAAAAAACTTATCAGTAAAGGAGAACAAGCCATGGTTTTAAAAGTTAAAAGGAGAGCATGCCATAGCTTTAAAAGTTAAAAGGAGTAAATAATAAAGAATATTTGCTAAACAATACTAGGCATTAACAGTGCACTTTTAAATAATATGAGGGAAATACTGTTGTGATACAGTGTTGGTAAAGAGGACTGAACACTAGTAGAGAAATTTAATTGACTTGGAAGCTAATTAATGCATATATAAACAAATCTGGCAGATGACACTGGAAAAAGAGAACCAGCCTAAATGATTGCAGAGAAGAGCCATCCTTTGGAAAGTGTTACAACTACTGATGCCATTTTATTAAATACTGAAGGCATTTAAAAGAAAAAGAAAAGATGTTGTGTATAATCTTGATTTTTTTTTAAGACTTGTAACTTAAAAATGTTTGATTTCTGCATAACAAAGATCATGGAGAGATGTCCTCCATGAAATACATGTCACGATAACAGTCTTTTAGGAAATCTGGAAAGGAAATCAGGCAGGTGTTTCTTCAGGGGTGTGTCTCATTTATTCCCCAAATTATGAAGAGAAAAAGGTAAACACTACCTTTCAGCCTGATGAGTCACAGGTCATATTCAGTCTTTGTGGAAATGCCAATGGGGCCTGAGGCAGTCTCAGTAGAATCCTCTGATGAAGATGTATCGTTAGATGCATCTGTTGGGAAAAGTGATGGTGAAGTTGAAAGAGGCGTATCCTCCCTCAGACTCAAAGGACACGGGCATGAGATGGAGATACAAGCCAGCAGAAACCATCACAGATGTCATTTTAAAGAACTGGAAGACAAACAAGAAATGATTGGAGAGTGTGAATACATAAAATCCCAAAACTGCGGGGAAGGGAAGGACATGGGAGAAAAGGGGTGGGACTGAAGTTTTCTTAAGAGTCTGCTCACAGTACATATGCCTGTGAGGGTGGGACACTGGAGTGACTATAAACAATAGATGCCTGGTCTTACCTCTTAAGTAAGAGATCCAAAACTCTCTGATTGGCTCAAATTGCAACCTGGTTTTTAAATGTGATTTAAAATGTGATATAGACGTGAAAATTAGAGGACTTTGTAAAGTTTGGTATCAAATCTGTGTTGAATACATTAAAAACAAGAAAAAAGAATTTGAAGTGCTTTGTTTCGAAACAAAAATTTAGATTTTTCATTGCAAAATTCCTACTTTGTTACAAAAGTATATATAATTCTAGAGGTAAAGGAAAAAGACCAAGCAAAGTTAAGGATGTGGTAATATCATCAAAACATTGTGGGGTATTGCCTATCAGCTAAGTGACTGAGATTGTATGCTCATTTTTAACTATCTAATTGGGAGGCAGTGTAGTCTCAGTTACATTTCAGTGGAAAAGATTTTAAGCTAAATTGCATTTCATTGCAACTTAGAAAGGCTAAGAATATATTGGTATATTTCGATAAATTAACTGAAAAAATCAATGTTTTGCCCAGTCCTAATCCTAATTACAAAAGGGTGGCAAATTTTGCATAGATCTGAATTTTTCTGATTATTTCTGCTAAACATACAATTATATGAGGCCTCAGAAGAGGTGAACCACTTTCCAGCCATTTACTAGAGCAATAGATGTGTTTATAATTTGTTTGGATATATTCAAATGAATGGGTTTTTATACTCATCCAAAGAAAATATTTTCAGTATTTAGGAGCAGCTATAGGTCATATGACCCTTTCTGAATTTTTTCTTTTTTTTTTTTTTCACTCCTTAACAAAAAGAAAACCTGTATCCCAGAAAAGAAACAGGTTCCCAGAAGGCTGTCTGCTGATGTGGAACAGCTGGCAAGTTTTCCACACTGGAGAGTGTATTATTCTGTAGCGTTGATGTAACAGTTCCACAGTCCTCACAGCCTCCTCCCCAGGTAGACACGTGGTCATTGTAGAGACTTGCTTAACTTTCTTTTGCCATTTCAAAACTGTGAAATCTGCCCTCATCTCAGGACTATTCAGAATGACACTTTTTAGTATTCTGCTAAAATGCTAGTCACCAAGATCTGAGTCTGTTGTAAGTTACTCTGGAGCTGGTCATATAGGTGAAGACTTGTTAGGGAGGAAAAACCATTTCCTGCCTTTTTAGTGTCTCAGATGGAGATAACCAAATTCATATTCAACCTAATATCTAGTTCAAAATGTCTAGAAATACTACCTTTCCACTTTAGATGACCAGCTACAATTCAGAACTCAGTTTCTTGGTACTCAGCCTCTAATTTGTTTTTCAATACATTTAGTAATTATTCTGCCCTGCCTTCTGGCTGGTAATCAAATTCACCGTATTACGGCAATTGTTAAAAACCTCTGCAAAATTCAACAAGTACTCATTGGGTTTTTAAATATATATATCGTAAATATTCCATATGTCTTTTCACAGATTTTTTTGAGACAGAGAAGGGAAGGTAGTCTTTGAAATAATATTTAGACAGACTCTGAAATTATTAATTAAACCAAATGACACAAACATCTAAATAAACTGAAGTGGCAGTCAATCCCAACTAAGCTTAACTGGGAGACAGAGTGGAGGCAAGTGGCTTTCTGCAGCCTCCCATTTCTCCAAATCACAGAATCATAGAATAGTTTGGGTTGGAAGGGACCTTTAAAGATCATCTAGTCCAACCCGCGCTGCAATAAGCAGAGACATCTTCAACCAGACCAGGTTGCTCAGAGTCCCATCCAGCCTGACTTCGAATGCTGGGCTGGGTCTGCAATCTTAGTCTGTTATTTCCTCACCAGCTCCAAATTTCTTCCATGATCCATTTTCACACTAAGAGAAAGCCGTTGACACAAATATAGGTGTTTTTTCTTGTTACTTACCTGATGTCTGTTTCATCAGGAGTAGAACTTATGTGTAGAGAAAAGGTCACTTCTGTCATCTGACTGCTCAACATTATGAAGGGTGCAACACAAAATTCCCTCCCATATACCTAAAAAGTTATCATTATACTTTATACCTAAAAGTGTTGTTATTATTGCCCTTTACTATTTAACTCACATGAATAGCTGAATGATGTTATTTCTTCTTCCATAAGGAAGTATCCTAAGTGTCCTCAGACCTCTGAAAGGAAATGTGCTGCATGCACACTCATGAAAACTTAAGAAATACTCTGACTTGGTTGGGTTTTGCAGACTTTGACCTATGTTTGATGGAAAACTGAAATTTGGTAGAATGGATATAAAGATGTATGAGATTTTTTTCACTCCTGCTGCATTTTATTCTCATTTTCACCCTTCTTTGCCCTCCATTTAGCTCACTTGGAATGATCTGTTCAGTAGAAGTTATTTTCTCAGGTAAACATCCCTGTATGGTTTCTTTTTTAGTCTGGTTTTGGTTTTTTTGTTTGCTTTTGGGGGCAGGGCAGATGACTTCATCAAGCAGATATTCTTGTGTGTGGCAATTCCTGGACCCCATCTTCCCCGTCCACTTTACTCAAACTTTCCACATAGAAATAAAGGCATTTCATTGCTGTTGTAGTGAAAATCTAAAGGACAAAAAAATTCCACACTACTGGTGCTAGTTTTCATCTGGGGATGCGTGGCGATGAGGTATGTGCATTTGTTCCCTGCTTCGTTCCTTTCAGTCCTTAATACTGACATAGCTTGCTGCAGATGTTCCCTCTAGATGTCACTTCTGGGGTAATTGCTCCACACTTGAAATTTACCCTCATACATCTACGACTATAAACCTTATTTTGGACTCAGATATTTTATAGTTATGATCGTTAGTGATATTTTCTTTAACTTCGTAAGGCAACTGTTCAACTGGTATCAATTAGTATTGTGTTTCTGACTTCAATAGATCTATATTGAGTTGCCACAACCACAGATTTGGCCTAAAATTTCTTTGGCTTTGGGACATGTTCCTCTGAGAATTCCTTAATTAACACCAAATTTTCATCAATCTTTCCTCCCTCCTCCTGCTAATTGCTACTACTGTGGTGCATGCAGAGAAGGAACATATCTGTGAATTGAGTCTTGTTCTGGATGACCGATAACGTATGTTTGCCTTTTCACTGGGGACAAGATATTACAGGTGAAGAAAGATGCTCAGCCTTTCCAAATGTGTTTAATTTCTCATTGAAACTTGGGTTTCCATGTGTTTTTTATTTTTATTCTCACTTTTCAGTAGTCAGATTCTCCACCCCAAGTTAAACATTATAGCATTGTTAAATGAAGACAATAGAAACGATGGACAATATGAAAGCAATTAAGAGTAACGGAGAAGAGGACTGATCCATTTATTCTACCTCATTACATATTCATGCTCTAATGTTTCTAACATTTTGAAATCTGCTGAAAAAGTCATTTTAACCATTCTCTTCTTGGCTATTGCATGTGAAAACATTTAAATAATAGCTGCTCAGTCACTAGGTTTTTTGTTTAGAGATCCAGGTCTGTAGTTTGCAATTTAAGTTTTCTAAGTTTATTAAATAATCATTTAATAATTTCTGTAAGCAAATATTACTTCTGCTTCTACTGATAAAATGTGTATCAGCAAAGAGCCAACATCTTGTACATTCACTATGTCTGGTATGAACAAATGTCCTGCTAAATTGCACTAATATGTTTTTTAGCATTGGTCCTCATTCATACGATCTATTCAGTCATAAACAATAGTTTGTTCTCCACTTGTCATGTACAAGTCACTTTCTTGTTTCTGTTAACAAGATTGCATGCAGTGTGTTGAGATGTATGCATGCTCTTTAAAGATGAATGATCATCAGCTATGCTAACTAAATTTACTGAAATCTTTGTAGTACTTCTTTAATTCAGTGTAACTTCAAAAGTCCTTAATTGTACACCAAAAAAGAAAACCTTAAGAGGTAAACTGTTTTGGACTTTAAGAGATTGAAGTCATTGTAACATATAAAACTTGGAAAATCTTAATTAAGCAGCCCACTGTTTTTTGTTTAGAAATTACTTTACATTTATGCAAAAATAGCAATTTCTTAGGTGCAGTTCAACATAATTTTGACCTTTCCTAGTTGATTTGGATTTATTCATTTGATCTGGCTTTACTGGGGGGAGCATCACATATACTGCATTTTAGGAAATACTGCTTCCTGTGGAGACCCCTTTGCTATTAGATTCTTTGATCACAGCTACTTCCAGTACAATTTAGTTTCATCTTCAGGTATGAAGCAAGTGACAGAAATTAGAGATAGAAAAGCCCATTAGGTCATTCCCTTCTTTCCATTTTGCCAGAATGGGATTTTTTTCTGCAGTACATAGGAGAGTCTGCTTTGCCTTGTGGTGAAACAACCACTACCTCCTGGCACTTCTTGCTGGAAGGGAAGGGCAGGAAGAGCAGCGTGTAGAAAAACCTGTGGGCTTTGTGGAACTGCAGGCCAGAATTGCAGGTAAGCAGCAAGGTCTGCACTGTAAGAGCAGCCAGAAAACTGCCAGATACTGATAGAAAGGAAGCTCAGTGTAAGACGTCAGTAAGAAAAAGCATGTTCTCCAATCGATCAAAAACCTGTTTTGTTTTTCTTTTTATAACCTCCAATATTTTTCATCTAAAACTACCTTTACTGAAAAATGCAGATTCAAGTTCATAGAAACATTAAATGCATGTTGGCTTTGCCAAGCTATGTCAGCAAGGGAAGGAAGCCTAAAAAAAGCCTGCTATGTTTCATTTCAATCTTTTAAAAAAAAATGGTACCATCTTAGTTGAAAAACAAAGCTTCTTTTTATAATTCGTCTGTTTCAATTAAAATTGAAAAAGAAGTTTAAAAAATAAAAACTTGCAACAAAGTGAAGTTTTCAGTTTAACCCAAAACACATTTTCAACTGCTGTTTGTGGAACTGTGATAAAGCAGGATGAACAGCTGTTCACATAACTCTGGCAAAAACCTGTTTCAGTAGGGGGTCATATTGCAGACACCCTGATGCAAGGTCTCTCTGCTCCCCACCCATCCACCCCAAACCCAGCTGATTTATTCCACAGAGTTTCAATCCACTTATAGATTGTATATTCTTCACCCTGGACATTTGTAACCACCCTTATCTGTCCTCTAGTAAATCTGTGCATGATACTAACCAAACCACATAAAATGACTAAGCTTTAATGAAAAAAGCTAACACACTGCCCAAATATGTTCTTCATATTTATCTGATAAATTCTATTTATTCCCCCTATTCCCCCAAATCTCTACTATTCCACTGCATATAATACCTTTTAAATATTTGTATGTGAGTATTATGGTCTCTCTAGCTAATCATTAGGCAAGGTAGCCATTTTAATTTTGTTAACCTTTCCTCCCAGTGTAATTCTTCTGTCTTGACCATTTTTTGTTTGTTTGTTTTTCACTTTCTTCTTTGTTTGAATCAGTCTCACAGATACCCTAATTGATTTTAAGATCTTCTGTACCTAGTAAGCTTATGTAAGCTCACCATGTGTCTTGGTTTAACCCCAGCTGGCAACTAAGCCCCACACAGCTGCTCACTCACTCCCCCCTGGTGGGATGGAGGGGAGAATCGGAAGGGTAAAAGTGAGAAAATTCATGGGTTGAGATAAAGACAGTTTAATAGGGAAAGAAAAAGCCGCGTATGCAAGCAGAGGAAAGCAAGGATTTCATTCACTCCTTCCCGGGGGCAGGCAGGTGTTCAGCCATCTCCAGGAAAGCAGGGCTCCATCACGCGTAACGGTTACTTGGGAAGACAAACGCCATCACTCCGAACATCCCCCCTTCCTTCTTCTTCCCCAGCTTTATATGCTGAGCATGAGGTCATATGGTATGGAATATCCCTTTGGTCAGCTGGGGTCAGCTGTCCCAGCCGTGTCCCCTCCCGGCTTCTTGTGCACCCATAGCCTACTCACTGGTGGGGTGGGGTGAGAAAGCAGAAAAGGCCTTGACTCTGTGTAAGCACTGCTCAGCAATAACAAAAACATCTCTGTATTATCAACACTGTTTCCAGCACAAATCCAAAATGTAGCCCCATACTAGCTTCTCTGAAGAAAATTAACTCTATCCCAGCCAAAACCAGCACACCATGGCAGTGATGATCATGTAAGATCATCATGGCAGTAGACAGCTCTCTCTAATGGACCTCAGACTCAGGCATAAAAATTGTAGGTGAGTAGTGTTACTTTTTTCCTCCACCTGCTGAAAGCAGACGAGTGCTGCCAGTCTTTCTGTGCCTGGTAAGTCAAGCCTCTTCTCAGCTCATATTTTTAAGACTGATCCAGTAAGCTGTTGCACTTAGCTTTGAAATACTTTCTCTCCATTTCCCAAATTCATTATCTGCTGTCCTTTGAAGACAATCTGGAAATTCTTCCCATCTTTTTCTAGCACAATAGGATATTCCTCTTTGAGATGAACTGGCTATATTTATCTCAGTGCTTGTTTGGGAGCCTAGTACACCCTCCTGCAGTATGTATCTATAAGCATCTATGAGGATGTATGTCTAAAGGAGGAAAGAGAGGATCGAACCAAAATCTGTCAAACTACCAATTTTGAAGGAAGTAAAATGTAAGTGGAATTTTAAAGCTCTGCTTTTGGCATAATTCACTGGAGATACTTGTCTTCCTTCTCCAGCTCTAATATTTTTCCTTATTTCTTGAAAAAGCTTAAAAACACTTGTGATAATTGCTAAAAACTCTGAAGAATGCACCAAAATTTTTTTTAAGATGCAGTAAGTGGTTTTGACCTTGATCTAAGCCAGAATAGTCCTTTACTTTAAAAAAGAAAGAGGGAGAGAGAGGTAAAGGGAGATCTTAAAGGGATTTCTGTCATGACTGGGCACAGGAAGCTTCTGTGGGACTTATCACACCTTCAATGTATATATTAAAACAGGATCATATTGCAGCTCAATTTTTACTACACTTAGCATAGAGAACAGAACCAGTTTTGTTCCTGATGCCAGTCGGTGACCCAGACTTGAGGGTGTGAATGTTATTTTTCCACTCTGCAAATCCTTTGTTTAAGCAGGTGCAGAGGCCCATGCTTCATACACTGCCAAACGGTAGATGTTGCATTACAAAAAAGATCATCTCTGTTTTGAGAAGCAAAAACTGTAAAAGCAAATTTAAGCTGGAAACACTAGCAGAGTTGAGGCATTTGATGAAGAAATCAATGACTGATTAAATCAGGGACATTAATATCTCCCTCTCAACAGTGCTAGGCACTTAATGCTTTGGCATGTGCAATGGCTCCAGGAGGGGAACACTTGGTGGCTACAAGGACCATACTAACATTGATCATACCAAATGCCAGATTGTCTGGCTGTGACCTATTTCATTTGAAACTGTTGTGTGTGTTATGCCAATCCTTTGAAGTAAGAAGAAAACTCATGATGAGTTGTTGGCTATTATCATGAAGCTCTGTCCAAGTCTAATTGATCTGTGATCAGGATGTATATTGGCAGCTGACAAGAATTCATAATAACCTACTTGTTGAGGGTTGTCGTCTTCCCTTCAGTTGTCCAATCTCACGACACACTGCAGCTGATCCAGCACTGGGCTGTGTTCCTCTCCCATGCAACCTTGCCAACAAGAAGGGGAAGAAGAGAGCACAGGCAATGAACTGTATCTTAAGCAGTTGTCAGAAACCTCCCAGCAGTGAGGCTGGGATCCCACCCTCTTCCCTGCCCCAGCACTGTAAGGTCATGGTCACAACCCAATTAATGCTTACCAATTCACCCAGAGTGAAGAGACTGACAGCCCACTCTGGCTAGGACTTTTGGGGAAAAGATTTTGAAACCATTCCAGTTGAGAAGATAACAGGACTCAGATCTTCTGACTAAATGCTCTTAACAGTGAGTGGGGCTCATATGGGAAGGATAGGGGAAATCAGTAGAGAGATTGGCTGCAGGAAAAGGATCAGGAAGGCAGCTTCACCTCCATCTACCTATAGCTGCCTCTGAGAAATGCTCTTTGGGTTTTAAAAGAAAAAGAAAGAATTCAAGAAAAGGTTGAGGACTATGCCTCATGGGTAGAGGAACTTCTCCTTTGTCTTTCAATTTAAGGCTCAAAAGCCCCATAGAAGTGATGTTTAAGGACTAGCCCTTCTGGTGGCAATTCCTAGTGGATAGCTCCAAGACATCACTGCTCAGCAGTGAGAAGGATTGGAAGCAGGCTTGGAAGCAGGCTCTCTTCTCGGTGTATAACTCTACCTATGCATTGTAAAGGACTCATAGGCATCTGAATACACAACATCTGCTTCTGAAATGGGTGGAAAGCACCTAAAAGCTAAACACTCCTGTATTCTAAGGCAACACATGTGCATTCAACTTCTTGGAGCCCTGAATATGAAAAAGGAAAAAGAAATGTCAGGGAACTACTGTTGTCTTACTAATATTTAATTAGCTATTTACAATACATTGAATCATGAATGGGTGTCTCCCTGTGATGTCCATGTTGCAGGAGCATGTGCTTTTAGCTGTCATTCTGCTTTGGTTTGAAATACAGGCACGTGTGTCACATAGCAATGCACAGTGAATCTCATGGCAGGGACAGGTTGCAACTACTTTGCCAGTGCTAAATAGATGGTCAGTCTACATGCGATTAACTGAGTCATTGCACATGCATGAGCTCCAACAGGCCTCAGATACCTTGAATTCATCAACTAAGCACATTACCTCACTATTTCTCTGAAACGTTTGAATACTGCCACTTTTTCTGAGAGGCTTCAAAATCTATAGGGGTCCTTCACAAATGCACAGCACCAAGAAAAGGGATATGGGATGATAAAAGAAGCTTCACGATCATCTTATGTATCAAAACACTGTGGTTTTGTGAGTTTAAAAAATTGCATTTGTATCATTTTACAATGCAAATAGTCAGGCTAAGGACTGTGTTTGAGATCTCATTGAGTCATTGTGTTGTTCTTTATTTTTGCATATGGAACACAGAAGACGTATTTTCAACTATGAATACTGTTTCTAGGATAAATAGTTTCCAGAGACAGCCCATTCCAATATTGCAGACTTCTACGACCGCTAACATCAGAAACATCTTCAGAAGTAGTCAACCAGCCACAGATCTAATTGCCATAGCTGAAAATAAATGTAATTTAAAATGTGACACACATGTATCCAGACCATAGACACTAGAACACATTTCCATAATCTTCTGGCAATTTAGCAGTCATGCAGTAACATCACTGTTGGAATTAGCGAGATAAACTCTTTTCAGCAGGGCAAGACACATGTAGGTTTCCTGAATTTCAGTCACAATTTCTGCAAACTAGAGTGAAGGAAAGGAAAATGTTTTAGTTCATTCCCTGCTATGCAGAAACATAGATCCAAGGGAAAACAAGTGTACAGAAGGTATTGTAAACAACAACCCTCTGTTGGCCTGTGTATGTTTCTTGTTTTTGAGCAACAATAAGAAACCGAAATATAAGACAGAAGAGAACTTCAAGAGGTAATATAGCTCACCTCTGTGTTCTGAAGTAGGATTACATACATATGTGTAGGTTCTTGCCTAATCTGTTTTTTAAAACATTAAATGTGTGTTTTTACACAGCTGCCTCAGGTAGTCTTTTGTAGCATTAATTATCCTTACAGTTATAAAGCTTTTTCTAATATCTAACCTCAATCGTCTTTGCTACCAATTAAGCTGATTACCCGTTGTCCTACCCCCATAATAATACCACTCTAAATATAGCATTAAGCATAACCCACTTTAAAATTTCACATGAAGCAACTACTGCAGGCAGAACCATTTTTCTAATGCATTCCCCAAGCTAATCAGTAATTGAGATAAAAATGATTCAGATGTAGTGTGTTGTGTGACATAAGAAGATAATTCAGGAAATAAAGCTTTGTAATACATTATCTGGCTTTTTTTCTACCCAACAGACAAAAATTTCTCATAGCTCCCTTTTTCTTGAGGAAATATAATGAACTGCCTCGACGAATATCTGATTTTTGTTCCATTGTATTTAATTTTTGGAAGAAAATAATGTGAAGATCCTGGAGTGCATTTTCATACGACCTTCAGAATTTATGGATAGATTGTATTAAAAATCACCCAGAGAACAAACTAAAAAGGAAAACTTAATGTCGTCAACATGGAAGCAGAATATAGATATTAATGTAACCCGTGTTAGAGCAAAACCCAATAATAAACAATGTAATATTAAACAACACTGGAATACTGCAGTAGCTGTTGAGTAAGTGCAATCTATTACACAGGCAGCCAAGTTCACCTTCTTATAGTATTCTATGATGTTTGAAGATGAATCTTTCCATATAGGAGTTCCTGTCTTGAAACTTATAGATAAAGATATCGCCCTTCTAAATGAGAAAGGTAAATATGTTTTAGCACACTGTCCTATTTTAGACAAACTTGAGGTGACCCGGCAGCTGTTCTGCAGGACACAATGTTTTTATATATGTAACTGTGGCTTTTGGAGTAATATGCTAGTAACGTTTTCTTGGTGGGATTTTCTGGTGACATGACAGATTTATAGCCGGGAACAGATGTTCCTTGTTCCTTAATAGCTGTAGAAGAGTTATGTTTACTGGTGAAATTGCAAAATTATCTACACATAGTGTGGAATTAGATCCATTATTATTAGAAATGTACATTGGTTGTGTGATTTTTGTGGTTTTTAAATGCCAGGGCAATTGAAAATCAGTATCATTTTGGAAATTTTCACTTGAAAACCTTTTCAGAAAAAAAAAAAAAAACCAACCCACAACCAAAGCTCAAGTTAATTTTTTTTTTCTTTGCTCTATATTTGTGAGCTATTAGTCTTTAATCCACCCTGAAAAAGACAGAGGTGAAGTAATTCCTGCACCAAGACTCTAATTATTAGTTTCTCTATTTCATCATGAAAATATAATGGCATGTAAAATACAAAATACTTGTATTTCATGGAGGGGAGCAATGCTTCTCTCAAGTGAAACTTTTCACAAAACAAACTGAAAGAAAATAAGA
This sequence comes from Mycteria americana, assembly GCF_035582795.1. Taxonomy (NCBI): domain Eukaryota; kingdom Metazoa; phylum Chordata; class Aves; order Ciconiiformes; family Ciconiidae; genus Mycteria; species Mycteria americana. The sequence continues at coordinate 62,156,247 of NC_134396.1, forward strand.
ATAATTATGGGCTTAGGAAAAAACATGACAGTAAAACACAGTGAATATAGTGAACTTGGCTGCCTGTGTAATAGGCTGCACTTAGTCAACAGCCACTCCAGTATTCCAATGTTTTTTAATATTACATTGTTTTAATATTGGGGTTTGGTCTAACACGGGTTACATTAATAACTATATTCTGCTTCCATGTTGACGACATTAAGGTTTCCTTTTTAGTTTGTTCTCTGGGTGATTTTTAATATCTATAAATTCTGAAGGTTGTATGAAAATGCACTCCAGGATCTTTATAGTATTTTCTCCCCAAAATTAAATACAAAGTTTAATACTTTCTTTTCTCAAGGAGAAATGGGTAGCAGAGGGGAAAGAGTTACTTCCTCATGATGACTTTTTTCAAGGTGGCTCCTCCCTTTTGTTTGGTTTAGTCTAAGTGCTCTATTTGTTACAGAGAAGAGGAAAAAAAAAAAAAAAGCTAAAATCTTTTCTATAACTGTACATGAATTTTTCCTCTGCACTGTCTTGTGGTGATAAATTCTGCACTCCCAGATAAATTAATTGCCCAAGAAAAAAGACACAATCAAGCCTTAGTAATATAACCTGTGTGCTCTCCAAAAAAGGGAACAAATTTAGTGCTACAGGTAACGTAGTGTTTTCTCAAGCTGGTAGGTTTACTCAATGTTTCAGGAAAAATTGCTAGTGAGATCAAAACCTCTTACATCCAAGTCAGTTCACCTAAACCAGTCCGAGATCAGTGCTGACTTAAACTTAAATTATGAAGGTGAAACAATAGCTAGTTGGTGACCTTGGTGAAATTTTGTTTCACTTCAAGGAAGCATTTATGGGGCAGATTTGTCTACTGTAAAACTGCCCATCAGAGGTGGCATCTTGGTACATGACATGAGGGACCCAGCACCAACGGGCACTGGAAGCTGGAGCCAGATTTGGCTCAGTCAGCATATATTGCGCAGTGCTGTGCAGAATCTGGGGTAGATGCTACTCACATATCCCATGAATATTTTGCTTGTAGTCTGCAGACTGTACTTGCTTGTAACATCAGTGAAACATCTGTGATAAATGCTATCCTCAGTTCAATATTCCGGCTACCTAGGGTTAGCTTTAACGGCTGAGCACTGTGTGAAGGAGGATGGCGTAATGAAGAACCAGCTTAGTGACCGTATTGGCAAGAAACACTTCTAGCAAAGGCAGCAGAGCAGGTAGATGGGAACAGTAGGGAATAGGAGGTGTTGGGCATAGAAACTCTTGGTCACAGTAGAATAATACCTTCAAAAAATGTGTAGTGTGGTTCTACCTCAGCACAAAAGTAGGAGACTGACTTGGTCTGTCACTCTAGTCCTACCTCCAGCTAGTCTGTCCCTGCCCTTTCAGGGTATATATGCAACAGAGGCTATGTTAGTCTGCCCCTCTATTTTAGCACAGCAGACAAAGTTCATCCCTGGACAGTTAGTTATCTGAGGAAGTACCACAGGTTTTATTTCCATCTCTGTATGGAGATTAATTTTAACTCAGCAGCACTTAGCATGTAGCTGTCTTCTGGGTAAGCATCCCATAGAGGTGGTGAGTGCGAACCCTTTCTCCTCTTCTTTATCACTTACAGAATGAAGTTTGGTACTTAAAGTTTAAATCTTGTCTAAGATTTAAATGGTAAAACAAACATATTCTGCGTGGCTAGACAATTTTCAAGATGCTTCAGAAAAACAGCTGAGCTTGGCTAGGACATGAGCATTATAACACTATTGGTATATTCATTTATTTTTACCCTTAATGTGTGCATTTGGAAAGAGACTATGTACATGAAACAGAAACTTGTATTTTTAAAATTATTTGATGTTCCAAAGTCCTTATAAGTGGAAAGTGTTTTGAGGTATTTAAATGTTGCTAGCTTATCTTTTTATTTATTTATTTACTGGCATATTTATCTGCTCTGTAGGAAGTTTCTCAGAGCTCAGTCTTTTATTTTGAGAGTCAGTTTTTGTCCTTTTAGCCCTGGGATTGTTAATGAGTCCAGATGACTTAAACTGTTTTGAACAACCCTCTTCCTCTTCCTCCCAGCCTGCAGAAGAGAAAAGTATTTTGCATTTTAATAACTGTGCTTATTAGACTTCTTGGTGGAAGACAATCTGAAGCCTGTTTTGTACTATGACCCTCAGACTGAGTGACAGGCTGGTTCTGCGTTAACTCTGTAGAATTTATCTAAGCTGAAATCCAAATCTTTCAAGGAAGTGAACATAAACTGCCTTTTACTCTCTACTAGCTACGCATGCATGCACTGGTGCATGCACATACACAGATGCTCATATATATATATATATATATACACACACACATACACACTTTCCATTCACGAAGATGTAAATCTGATTTAAACTCTTTAATAGATACTTCTTTCTCTCCACACTTTCATTCTTGCTATCTCAGGTATTACTTATACTGAATTTCTTCATTTTATTTCTTTATTTATACAAATTCTCAGAAATTCCATCAGGATTATGTAGTTAATAAATGCCTTGGTGATTAGTTTATATTGTTTACACAAGTCTCCATGTGGATCTCTTTATGAGTTAATTATCCACAGTCTGTTAGATTAAGTGCATTATTAAGTACTGCAGGTGTGATTTTATTCAATCTTTTCTGAGATTTTGGCAGAAGGAAGTGGCTGGGGTTTTTTTCTGTTTGTTTGGGTTGGGGGTTTTTATGTAGTCTTTGCTAATATATTACATTTTTCTTAAAAAAAACCCTCCATAAACACCAATGGCAAAATCTTGTCTAAAGAAAAAATTCTGTTTCCCTTACCTGGAAAGAGCAATTTTACCATTTCCAAACAGTGGTTTAACAAGATTACCTTGGAAGTAGAGTAAAGCATACCTGAGAAAGGGACTCAAAATCTGAATGACTGGATTAGGTCTTTGGTAAAAAATGGGGACGTCACAAGACTGCATAGAGAAGCCTGTTCCAACTTGTCATGTTTGTGGTCCACTGATAGTGTGGTCAGCAACTTCTCTTCCTTACAGAGAGCATAGATGGTTTAAAAAAAGTGTGGACAGCAAAATATCCTGTGTAAATGAAAGGGAGCAGGAGGAGTAGGGCTGCCATCCCTGCCATTTCAGTCTGTACTTCACAGAGCAAAATGTTCTGAGACCTTTTTTTAAACCCATGACTGTCAGCTAATCATCAAACCTAGCTCCCATGCACCCTTTTCCACTGAAATGACCATAAGCTATTGGAAATGTAGCTGCAGGGTACTCACTGGCCAACTTCCCAGTTGCCTCTGCCATCTGTCTGAAATTCAACCCAATGGAAACAGGAGGCTCGCTAGAAAAGACATTAGTGTCCTCTATTTTAAGTTGTTTGTCATATTATTAACCAACACTTGTGTAAATGGTAGCAATGGTCCAAAGGAGAAAAAAACCCAGCCAGATCATGCTTTAGATCTAAACTTTTCCAAATTTAGCGATGTTCCAATCTGTGGTTTTGATTTGGATCCAGATGAAATTAACATACGTTTAATAATAATCAGGAAGGCTAACTAAAGATCTGCTTGTGCTAGTAACAACAACCCTTTTACTAGAGCTGTTCAAGCAGAAAAATTCATTAATTGCTATATACAAAACACTGTGATTTGTTATATTTTGTGATGTTACATCATTCATTATTTATGAAGCCCCTACCAGCAATCGGGTATCTATACATTTTCCAGCTTTTGTGCTCACATTAGCATTAAGTAGTTACTGATTGATCAAAATTCAAACCAGAAATGATATGTTGCTTTTTAGAATATATCAAATTTGAGAGAATAAATGGTAGCATGTGACTTACTTATGTTCAGAAATAGAACATGATGAGAAGTTATTTTCTCAAAAAATTGCTGAATATTTCCAAATGAATGCAACTGTAGGATCATAATGGTTGGCTAGGATGTGAGTCACTAACTGCAAAGGGGGCATCCTATCTAGCAAATATAAATTCTGCTAAAGATGTTAATGCATTGCTTTTCTGTATTGCTGTCAGATTATGCTACAACTATTCAGATTAAATTGTTTTACAGTTTTAGTTGTTTTTCTTTTCTAACATGTTGCAAAGCAAACTTTATGAGAAAAGTTAGAAATTAAGGATAATCTGTTCATAAAACAAGTTTTAAAGTCAAAGAAAAGGAAGCAATATTGTATCAGTATAACAGCTGGAGATGTGACATTTTTTAATCTCTCCATCAGAAGAAAAGGAGGAAACTATTTTGCAAAATACTGACCAGCACGACTCCTACTTAGAATATTTTTCTGCAACAAGAGGAGGAAAGTAGATAAAACTTACTACCTCTCTTGAATTTTCAGCATAGCTGCCAAAGAAAGAAAGGGTAATATTTTGCATGATTTATGTACAACATCTGGAAAATGAATGAGATCATTATTTTAAGTATATAAAAATGAAAGCAGGTACAAACTTTCACTACCAATTGAAAGGCTTCAAATCCCCTTACACATTTCCTACAAAAAATGAAAGTGGTGCAGTACTGGATTAGAAATGCTTTAAAGAGCAAAGACACCTTCAGTCTTATTGCAAAAGAGTTGAATAGCATGATTTTTCAGATTAGAGAGATTTATCTTTATTTTTCATGCCTTCATATCTGTCACTTAAACATCCCTCTAGTATTTGTTCTCATGGTCTCTAATTGTCATATTTTAGCTACAAAACTACCGTAGATAGGCTGAATAACTTTCTTGCTCATCTGGTTTTGCTGCTTTAATATATGCTGCCCCTATGTACTGCTTTACGGTGATGTTTTTCTCTTTTTGCCTCTCTGAAAATGGTGTTCCAGTGGTGTAACCCTGGCAATAATTTTGGCTATATGGATTCCCTTCTCAAAATGATTAATTTGCTTGGCCTCATATTTCTTGCAACTGCACTTTTTTTTTAACTGTGCAGTACACATTACCACATATTTCACCTGAGAATTACGCTATTTTGACTGTGAACTCTCACAGCTGCAGAGATGTTAACATAATGCAGTCACCTTTTTCCACAGTACTTCTCAAAGAGTTGATAAATTGATATTTGTGGAGAAGGCCATGTGAGGATTATTTTTTTTATGCACATTGGTCCTTGTTTTTCATTATTCTGGCAGCTGCAAAAATCAGCCTGGTGTTGTGTATGTTGGTGTTGCACATGAGAAGCATTACCTAACTTGTTACCTAGCTGATCTTGAGAAAAGTTCACTGAAAAATACAGATGTTTCAAGAAATATCATTGAATAAATAGCTACCTGCTTTAGGCATAAAACAGAACAACTGACTTTTCTGAATGAAATAAAAGAAAAAACTTTTCTTTTTAAGTTTGTATGAAAGTAAAATTTAGAGAAGAATTTCTGTGTTCTCCTTGCTTGAAGTGTATTGATTGCGGGGTAGACTATTTTGGTTAAATGGTACACTGTTTAATTCTCACTTGTATCTCATTTTAAGTGATGTCTCTCATCTGAGCTCCCCTAATCTCTCTGGGACTAAGGGGAACACCATTACTGGGGGCCTGATGTTCCTCTGATTCACTCCCAAAAATTACATATATTGGGGAACATGGCTGCAGAGGAAGAGAAATATTTAATTCCATTTTAATTTCTGTGGGAACACATTTTGTCTGTGCTCCTTTTTCCCACGCCATGCCCAACATCTGTGCTTTTGCAAGTTAGTCAGTATGTTGAGGTAAGATAACTCCAAAGAGGATGATAAACCAGACGAAGCATTGAAAAGCTAGAAAAGTCCCATAATAATGAGAAAGAGAATCTAGTAATAGCAGTTAAAGATTGGCATATAAATCAGAGTGATCTTTCAAGCAAAGAGGAAGGGAATTAGTGAAAGCTCCAACTTCCATGAAGGTGATGGTCATAACCAATATTCTGGCATGTCAGGACCCTTCAGAGGGTCATCACAAAAATTATGGCTGTGATGCTGAGGGTAAGTTGCCTTCAAACTCAGATCATGTATCTCAAGAGTTTACTTCTGTGAAAGGACCACTAAGGATGTTTTACCCAGGATGATATCTCTATATATTGCCATAGAGATACCTGATGTTAGGATTATAGACCTGTTTCATGAAACAGACAGAAGCCTCTGAAAGTATGTGATATATGTCACCTGCCAGGAGAAATCAGCTCCCACAGAACCCCACCAGCATTCCAGCTGAGTATGCCGTCGCAGGACAGTGGTTTTGTAGGCCACCAACAGAAAGTGTCCACATTGGATCTGACTTGGATATGGAGTTCCCCATATTTGGTACCAGGAAGTCTAAAATATATTGCTTCCCATTTTTTAATACACTGAGATAAATAATGAGGTAGTGAAACATAATTCAAATAACAAAAAGTAAAATAATCTGTGCTAATATTGACTCCTAGCAATTCAATTATCAATTTTATTACAGCATATGAAATAATGCAGTAATTACATGCTGAATGCTGGTAGACTCCAGGAAAGCAGAGTAGCTATAAGATGCAGAAGCACAAAAATATGAAATACACAGATGTGCATGTAAAGGTGTTTTATGTATGTGAAGGACTTCATCTTCAGTGGCAGACTGGTGTGGTTGTGATGGTCTAGGGATAGAAAAAAAAAGAATTTGTATGAGAAGATAATAACGTTTGTTAACATACACCGAAACAATCTATCAAAAATCTAGATGACTGAAAAAGAACTATGTTCTGTGTGTATCTTTCCAGTATCTTGAGACAATAAGAAGATAATAATACCTTGCTTTGTTTTACTCAATGCATTGTGTGCATTCTAATCATATCAACCCTCTTGGGTTTAAATGTAGCTATAAATTTTTGCTAGACATGCATTGAATTAGAAAAAAAAAAAGTGCAAAATTGATTAGTTAGAATCAAGCAACTACTAAAAAAAAGGAAAATAAGACAAAAATAGGAAAGCTGTAGGCTATATGGAAACTTCCTGGCCAGTAGTGATGGAGTGTTAGGTTATATGCAGGGTAAAGCATGTACCAGTTTCAGGAAGAATCATGACCTCATGCAGCTCAGGGAGATGTTAGATGATTGAAAAGATCATCCACGTTTTAGAGATTAAAATGTTTTCATGTGAATAGAGTTGCTGGCTAACTAGGGATTTCTTGCTTCTGTATTTGAATTATTAAATGTATACCATGGTTCTCATACTCTTCGTGGCCCAACCCAGACAATGGAGGAAGCAAGCATCCTTTTGTTGAGCTGGGGCATTGGTAGCTAAACATTGTGAACAAGTCAGAAGGAAATACACTTCCTTTTTTCATCTGGAAATAGCCTGGCTGGTTCACCTGTGTTGTAACTCCTGCCCTTGGGTAAATCGCAATTTCTCAAGTAACCATTAAATAGTTGGAACTTCAGTTGACTGGAAAAATACATTCATATATATATCTTTGTTCTCTCTTTCTCTCTGAAGCATTTCCTTATTCTTCAGAAAGACTCTTAAAATTCACTTTTTATGTCTTGGTATACAGAGATTTTCAACATCATATTTTACTACTTCTGTATTAACAGATTTAATAATTTTATTTTCTCCTAAAATTACTCTATGGATGTTCAGATTTTAAATGTAGGCCTGTCTCCCTCAGTACTTAGGTTTTTCTCCATATGTTCTGGCAGTCACATAGGTAAACCTGTGTAAATATGTTTCACTAGACTGTAGCACATTTTCTATGATTTTTATTTATTATATATTTAATCAAGTTATCTTTTAAACTGACAACTGTGTAATAATGATGCAGCTTTCTCTGGGTATTTTAATGGAGTATATTGGTATTTCCCATCTTCTGAAACCTTGATAAACATGAAATCACTTGAGGTTTTACACTGACAAGCAGAACATGAGAACATGCTCAAATAGCACTTTATGAAATTGATGGTGATGGCGGACAAACTAAGGGGTCTGATTTTAGCTGAAACAGCTATAATGTATTCATATAATCTATGTGCTGTTATTTGGCTGATCACGGGTTAAGTACATACCAACTGTACCTTGGCAGCCCACCTAGAAATTACAGTTGTCTGTGGATTAAATATGAAGAAGAAAATTTTATTTTGAATCTCTTTTCTAATAGCAATTGGGAAAGGAGATTAATATCTGAGCATAACTTGCTAGAGAGAGCTATTGCGTACAGATAAAATCACAGATTGAGCTGGAGTCTCAAAAGTCTGATTCTAATCAAAAGAGAGTATTTTCAATTTTGAAAGGTTGCTCTTCAGTAGAGAGTCTTGAGAATGGATTTGCATCAGAAGGTATGTGCACGTTGCACAGCATCAATATGGTATCGTTCTCTGATTTTGTGAGAAAAAACAAACTTAGCAACAGCGCCAGGATGTCATAATGAAAAGACAGGGAAACATAAGGTCATCTTTAGAATAAGCAGTATATGCCTTATTGGGCCATTTTGTTCAAAGTGTGGATTATGGTAGCTAAATATTTCTTTTAAACAGTCCCTCCAGTGTCAACTTCAGTGTCTGACATACAAAATACCTTAAATTCACTGAAATACTGGAAACTATTTCTGCCTGGTTTTCTTCATAATGTGTTCTCTTAGTTAAATTTCCTTTCATTTCAAATCTCCTTCTCCTTTCATTGGTAAAACAGTGTCTCCTGTTAACTTTCATATTGCACTTTGATTTTTGTTGAGTGAAGTCAAAACATTTACTGCTGATTTCGGTGAGGAGGAGTGGATGGCCACAACTGATTGCCTTGTATTCAGTCTAAAATTGAATAAGGTGATGTTGGTCAGCAAATGAATGAAATTACATGGATATTGACTTTCCTTTTGTATGAGGAAATGTATATCTGTTTCTCTGTGAAGTAGGTGAGTAATCTCAAAACATTCTGGATTTCTTTTGATTCCTTGGGTCTTTCTGTATCACCAGGTAATTCTAAGACTTGATTCTTTCTTCCAGATCTAACTAGTGAGAAATGTGGTTTAATCCCTTCCAGAGCAGACAGTTAAAAAACCCTCCACCTATTACTGCTGTAGAGTTGCCTAGACACTCTTAAGGCTTCAAAGCCAGGGCAGACCAAAGAGAATTTTTTTCTTGTTGTGCCCAGCTCTCTAGTTGCTGCTAGTCAGTTTGGGATTTAATTCAAGTTTCTGATCCACATCCCTACAGCTTTTTCTGGTAATACCTCTCTCTTTCCAGTCAAAAGAGGATTTGGCTTTCAGTTCAGTGGGCAGAATTAGCAGGGACAAGATGCATTCTGTTGAGAGAGCCCTTGAATGTGGGATTCACTGCAGCTGGAGATCCATCTGAGCCAGTCTTGACTCCTGTAGGGTAGGATAAAAGGCTCATCTCTTTGTTCTGCCTTTCCCTGTCTTGGATTGCAGACTGCTCCTAGCAACACTATTCTGGGTGCTGCCTTGTATTTTTTGAAATGAGCTGCTACATTATAGGGGTACATACTGAACTTTACTTCTGCGTATAATATGAAGCTGGTGACAGCCATCATAGAAAGGAAGAGGAAGAGAAGAAATACTTTGAAGGACTTCTCTTTAGTTATGCTGCATTTGGGGACTTATTTGTAACATTGGTAAAGGCATGGTTCATATACCAGCAATCGTTAAGCATTTGTCACATATGGTTTGTGAACAGTTAATACTTAAAACAGACTAAATTCTTCAGGTGTAAATAAAAATCAGTGCTCTCTTTTTGACAGCTGTCCTGTTGATTGCAGTTGTTAAATGTGTATTTGTAACTCCATCAAGTACAGAGATTTCAAGAAGATTCAGCTGATCTTTGCAAGATTGTTAGGGTAGTATTTTTCTAGTCTGTCTGCATATCAGGGAATGATGAAGGTTAGAGTAGAAGCATGATGGAAAGAGAATGATGTGGAAAGGGGAGATTGAAACAATCAAAGAGGGGATGCAATGAAGGAGAGGAGCATTTAGAAGGAAAGTTAGGGAGTGTTACAGAAAGACATAGATGGAAAGTAGGGAAAAGGAAAAGTTATTAGATGAAGAGGGACGATGACATAGATTATGCAAAGGGCACTCTTTTTTTCTTGTGTTCATGGGCCCAAAATTCTCTTGCCAGCTTTGATTGTCATCAATAAAACTGCTTCCTCACAATTAGCGTATGTATCTGGAAGCTGGCCACACTCCTTGTTTAACCACAGTACATGCTTTGGAAATTTCATTTAAATGTCAAAACTGTCTGTTTGAATTGAATTGGATTCTATTTAACTGTTTGCTTTTATCTAAGTCAACTTACAGCACCAAAATAGCTGCTGATTTTTCTAACTTTTAACCTCTTCCTCTCCGTTTCTTACTTTCTGCAGTGTCAAAATTCATTTTGGTTTTGTTATGTGACTGTCTCACACGCACATACACGCACACACTAATAAAAGAGGCAGGGAAGGGAGTCTGGAATTTTGCAGAGTGCTCCAAATTGGCCTGAACTCTGTCATTAAAGTTTACTAATGGCATAGCATTGAACTACCACATGTAGCAGGACCATGATCCATAAAATGCTCTTTCCAGTCCTCCCTTTGGATCATCTAACTCTGTTGTTGGTGATTACCAAGATGTCCCAATACATAGTTAGAACCGCCTTTCTCAGCCTTTTGTCTTGCACCCTTTTTAGGTTTTCTTAGAGCCTCATGGAGGGTAGACACAAGTGGGTTGCTTACATTTTTGCAGATCTAATGATAATGTTCTTCAGTTTTCTGAAACAACTCGCTTAAAAGATCTTTTCATACTCATCCAAATATTTTAGAACTGCGTCAAATTTTGAATTAGTTTGTTAGCCCTTCTTCAGCAGCCTTTAAATCATCTGTATGCATCTTACTGGAAGGTTTTTCAGATCCTTATCTATTAATAACTGGAAAAACAGCTGGTGCCAAAGCTACACCATATGGCAAATCTTCATAGTTACACAAGTGCTTATGGTGATATAATAATGAACGAAAAATGAAAAGATTAATTGATTATATATAGCATAGCAGAGAGGCTTTAAGGGATCACCATTTGTATGGATCATACAAATAGTTCTGACCTGGCTGTTCAATACAAGGGCAAGGTCTTTCATTTATGCTTGTGGCAAACTACAGTCATCCATAATGACGGATGACTGTAGTTTGGAGTTGTACCAGTTGAGCAGGCAGCCCTGACTGACTTCTTGTCTCCAGAATAACCTGAATCCCATTGTTCCTCTTTGGTTTTGCATACTATGTGGTTTTGAATAACTGAGGAATGCAGAGTAATGTAACATATAGACCTTATTGTGCTTATTCCATTTTTACCACTTTCCTGCTAAAGATTTCTTGCTTCAAGCCATGCCTTGCTTGTTTTAGCATCTAACCCTCTTTCCTGCTGGTTCCATTACCTTTCATTGGCTATGCTTTTACTGTTTCATCTCTCCCTTGGTGTCCTTTTCAGCTTTTTGCTCTCTTTCTTTCAACTCAAGGTATAAAATGAACTACAGATGCTTCAATATTAAGCATATTTAAAGCACCCAGAAAACATGGATGCTTTATCTGTTTTTCCTTCTCTCCTTGTCTCTAAACCCCTACCACCTGTAGTTCTTCCCCTACCTCCTATATATTCTTTTTCATCATTTTTCTCAACTTAAATCCCAGAGGCAACGTTTTTATCTTCTTCCCTTGACATGTCAAGTATCTGCCAGTCCCGTGCTCCCTCCTTCTGCCCTTTCCATGTTTGTGTACTTCTGTAGTATGAATTCAATGAGCCTTTTCCTGGTCTTCATCATTACTTCTTCTTCCACAAAAGTCTTCACTGCCACCCTTTAGTTCTCCTTCCTCATCTTACCTGATGCACAAACACAGCCACCATCTTTTTACCAACTCTCCTCTCTCTCCATTCACAGCCTGCGTCTTTTCCTTCAAACCAAAAGGTCAGGGAGTCTTTTTGATGTCTCCACAACAGTAACTTGTGCTCACTTCAGGCTCAGCATGACATAAACAGATCTCACATTCACTCTTATTGCCTAGTTTTTCTTTCTTGGTGCTTCTGTATAGCAATTTATCATTCAGGCACAGTATTCCAAACAATTATTTTCTTCTTAGAAATATCATTAAGTTCTCACTTCCATGGTGTATGTGAATGTGAAAATCTCAGGCTCTTTGCAGCCCTCGATCAATTATTCCAGCTTCCTTTTCATTACTCTTGACAAATGCTGTCTTTAGTCATAAGTGACCATCTTGAATGCAGCTACAGGGGATGTTTTCGTGCCTGTTATTTTCTGCTTTCCTCTTTGTCCAACATGAGAAGTTTGGTCTTTGGTTTCAAAACTTTTCATGGGAAATCACCAGTTATCCTTCTATTGTTCCTTTTCATACTTTCACCAGCAGTTGGTAGTTACACAGAAGAAGCACCTTTGTGCTTTTTTCCTGTGATAGTTTTCTTAATTATCCTCTGTAAAACTGTCTTTTAATACACTGCTTGCACATCACTTGCTGTTATCTGTGCCAGTCGTCTCCACACCCTGAGATCATGTTATCATGGCACCCCACTTTTGTCTTCATCTTTCTCGTATTATTTAGATGGTATGCACCTATGAGGTCTCTTCTTTTCATATGTCAGCTTATGATTATTTCCTTGCCAAAGCTCTGTATAAAATTTTGAAACAACTGAGGTCAGGACTTTCCCCCATAATGTAAGAGTAGTAGTATTCAATTTATACAGATTTAACCTTCTACTAATGGAACTTCAGAAGACAGAAAATGGGGACACTAAGGGGCTAGTGAAAGCGCCAATATTACATGACATTGTAATGCTGACACAAAATGACATGGTTCAGTACTAATCTCAGACACTTTTGGACATAGCAGCATTTTTAGTTTTTCAACCACATCTTGAAGCAGTTTTTTTTAAAACTTCCTCTGTGGAGCTTTTTGGGTGTGTTTTCTGGTAGAATGATCTTCATGTGTTTCTGCTCAGTTCTGTAACTATGATCTGGTCCTTTGCTGCATCTTCAGTAAAAACTACTAGTGCTGTTTGATAGTACAGCTTTCAGGATAGGAACAGACAATTCATTGTTTTCTTCTGAATTCCCTTTCCTGGCATTTTTAGTCATTCTTTTTCCTTTCTAGCTTAAATATCTTTACTTTTTACATAAATTCACTTCTGTTTCTTTTGGTACTTCTCATAAATTTATTTCCCTTTTTTTTTCCCTTTTCATTCAAGTTAACATGTCCAATCCTAAGGTATTCTGCAATTCTATCATCTAGCAATTCAACATACTGCAGGGTAAAACATTTCCCATGTGTTGAGTTTACCTTGTGAATGATGCACTACTCATTTTAATGTTTCTGTCTAGCTGTCTATAGTGACATAGCTTTTTGTCTAAAGATTTTGTCTTACAGACATATGCTTCTGTAAAAAGTCTGTAGTAGTAACCTTTGTGTTGTTCCCTAAAAGGAACTATCCCTTAAAATTATCAATATATGTGGCTTCTCCATTTTTAAGTGGCAGAGCTCTATTATTTTCCTTGTTTTGCTAAAAATACATTAAAAATACATCTGCTGAAATCTATACCTTTATGATGTGACTGCATGTTTAAATATTTTATATCAAGTGTTCTTTGGACTAAAACCCAGGTGTCTTCTTATCCCCACCTCAAGCACTCTCTCGGTGACCTCTGCTTCAGGAGGCAGAGCTAACTCCATCAGACCAGTTTTTTTCTATTGAACTTATCTCTCCACCTTTTAGGTTTTTAGCCTTCTAAAATAAACAGCACTGAACTGACCACACTCAGGAGAGCTGAAAAGGTGGTGAATTCTCTCAGCTATATGCAGCAGCTTCCCAGGATGCAGATGCAGCAGGGTATCCTCATACCCTCCCATGTCCATCAAACATCCCTTTGACAGCTCTCCGTAAGTGAGGAAGAACGCTCAGCTAGTAGCTTCCTGCTGTTCAAAGTGATGTGGAAGATTTTGTCCTTTTAATACTTCAATATTACCATGAGACATGAGTGTCTAGACTTTCTTCATACCCCAAGTGATTGTCTGAAGCTAGCATCCCCAGTGTTTGTATAATCTGGTACCTTTCCTCTATGTTTTCATGAGAGTACCTAGCACTTCTATTTTGTTGCTCTTCCTCCTTTTTAACTGTGCAGTAAAATGCAGCTGAACTTCAGATACATATTTTAGTACTAGATACTTCCTGAATTCGGTTCACATAATTCAAGATGTTTTTTGTACGGCAACTCTACAGCCTTTTTGCAGAGCTTCACTAAGAGCTCACTAAGAGGACTTAAAGCAACAGAGTTTCTGTTTCCTCACACTGTATTTGTGTATGGTTTTGTATCTTTATTTTGTCATAGCAATAACTTCCTCACTGGTTTACTTAGTTTTTCCATTTTCAAAGTTTTTACAGTTCAAGGGGGAAAGAGATGAAGTTATACCACGAATGAGGCTGACTGTTTTTCTTTGCCAGGGGCACTGCATTTCAAGATGGAAAAAGCTCTTCGGAAACATTCTGCTTTCCGGTTACTTACAGTCATTCACGTGCCTAAACAAAAAGTAGTCATTTAGTGCCAATTTAGATGCCTTCAGGTATCTAAGACATCCACAGGGTAATATAGTATGACATAGGATTACCAGGAGCCCCCCATCTGTCTGGAACAGCAGCACAATTTCAAATGGAGTATACTAGCAGTTGTAAAATGGTACTAGAAAGCATGTGTAGGCAGCTAAATTGCTCCCTTAAGATATACACTGATTTCAACACAAGAAGCCTCTCGCCTATACGCAGTGCTTTCTATGTCCACCTTACACAGTTGCACAGTTTAGCAAGAATAGATTTTTCATGGCAAACGCTGAGAATAGAGATTGACTGGAAGCGTCATGTTTCCTGTAGATAAGGTTGAAGTTGCATGCAGAGCACCATGGAGGGACATTTCTGCTCTTGGGAGTAAGCAAGTCTTTTGTGGGTCTGTTGTCTCAACTGTGAAATGTACAAGTATTCATTGATTAAAACACAATCTTCTCTTAAGGCATTTCACCACTGTTTTGTCTCTAAGGCTGTGAATGTATTTCCCATAGTTTATATTTTACTGTCATGAATCTTTACAGTCCACCAAATTCTGGGAGCTGCCATAACATCTAGAATAAATTATACACTCATTTATGGTTTGATACTGTGAAACAAATTAATTGTGACAAATCCGCATATATGTATGGTATGCAAAATTACCACAGAGTAAGTGACCATGCATGTGTTGGTGAGTTGGTACAGGATCACTGATGATCACTAAAAACAGATTCATCTGAATCACAAGGTGGTTTACATCTAGAATAAAACTGGAGAATGTTGATGGGATGCCTGATTTATCTCTGATGAAAACCTGGTTATGTACAGAATACTTTGTTCGCTGCTCTTTTTATTATCAGACTAGTCTACTGTTTCTGAAAAGCATCCAAAAATATTACCATTTCTAGCAGAGATTTACAAGAATATAAATTACCTTCCTATTTTGAGCTAAGAAATATTTCATGTAGTCAAAAATAGTTGTCCATACTTCCTACTTTTTTTTAGGACTTTTTGTTGCATGCCTGCCTGGCCAGTTGTCACTGAACTTTATTTCAAATGTCCTTTCATTTCACACTAAGCTTCTCCATCTGCATTAAAACACCTCTCACTCGTTTATTGCAATTTTTTTTTATCAGGCCTTAACACTAGACTTAGGACAACAGTCATAATATTTTTCTATATCAAGATGTAGCACAGTAGGAAGCTCTTAGTCCAACATGTTGTCAAGGTACACCTTAATGCCTTTCAGTGCTGCATGCAGGTGTAAGTGGAGGATTAGGCTGCTAATGCTAGGAGTAAACATAAACAGAATTAATGCAGAGACTAAGCAAGGTCAAAAAAATAAATCTTCAAACAAGATTAGATAACTTGAAATTTTTCCTGCAGTAATTACGTATTAGGTCTCTCCAATCGTATACATCAACCTGCCTCTTTTCCCTCTACCCCTCTCTTCCCAGCTGCAAGTGATATAATGTTTTTTCTTCAGATAAGGAGCTAGAAGGATCTCAGAAGTAAGATAAATATAGGAACATTTTATATCTCTTGTATTTGAAAATGCCAGTCCACGTTTTCTTAAGACCTCTGAGTCAGTCCCAGCTCTTAGATCAAGTACTTTAATTATCGAAAGGCATTATCACTTACTACTCCACCTTAACATTCACTCTAAATTTCTTCAAGTTACATAGATTTGAGAAACATGTAATTAGGGATACACAACCTGCAGACTTCCTGTCGTATGACAGCATTAGCAAATGGAAAAAGTGCTGAGCAGTCCTGTATACATTTTTGTGATATATAGGGAGCTGTGCTGCCATTTTGTTTGATATATGTTTGATCTCTGTTCAGGGAGTGGGAAATTAAAGTTAGAAGAATGAGTATTAGGAAAACTAGTTAGTAGTTATTGGGGGTATTTCCCACTTTGTTACCGAAATCTAGAGTTCTTGAAAGGTACTTTCAGTCATTCAAGACTAATTGCAGCATGCTTGCGTAGTGGTAATGTGAGAGGCCAGGCACAGTGAAATCCTGTTCTGCAAGTACGCATTGTATAAACTTAATACCTTACTGTATGCAAATTAGGGGAATTAAAGTCTTTACAGGCATATAGCCTACATAAGTAGCTTATCATCATGAAAAATAATATATGATGTACAGATAACACAACCCTGGTCAAGCCCCCCCTGTCCCGAGCTCTTGGATGCTTGCCAAGCTGCCATGCTGAACTTGTATACATCTTCGTGCTTTCTGGAGTCCAGACAAAGCCTGCACATTACCCGTGCCTCTAGCTTTCCAGGATTCCTCTCATTACATGGATTTCTCTTTTTAGCAATTAAAGAACTGAGAACAGTTGTCAGCTCTTGCAACTGGCACCAGCTTTTCATAGGCTGTTCTGTTACTTAAGCGCACCTTTTTCCACAGTGCCAGCCTTGAAAGTACTTTAGTTCAAGTTTCATCCCTTTAAAGAATATGGCAGTTGATGTTCATGAATGCAAGCTTTATGGAGCTCATGCCTATGCAAACATACTGTCCAGTTTTGGAATTCACTTTCATTTTTCAACTAGGCTAAATTTGCATTATTATTATACAGTTTATCATGGCAGTTGTTTTTGTATTATTCCAGCTACAACAATAATTCTGGGTCATTCAGGTTAACATGCAGTGTGCTGTGTGTGCTAAGCCTGAATGATCGCTTCCACTACCATGCAGAAATACATAAAAATATATCCAGTTGTCTTATACTCCATAAATATTACTAAACATTTCAAGCAGTTCATCTGCAAAATCTATGAAATATTAACCTTTTCCTTTTAGCCCTGCTATTCTTCATACTGTATTCTCAGAGTGAGTTGGGGACATACAAGTATTGAAGAGCATCCCTTTGCCCCCATCCGTGGGTGCAGTGAGCCTCCTGTTCTCGCAGTCCTGTTCATTAGACGTCCCTGCTGGAGCAATAAGCTGCTGTTCCTTACCTGAACCCTGGCTGTTCTGTTTTGGAAAAGTTTGAAAGCAGATGAAATCTGCTTTTTTTGTTCCTCCATTTTGAGAATGTGACAGAAGTGGTCTTGAGCAAGTGTGGAAATGAAAGACGGGTATAAGAAAGAGCTTGAAAAAGGGATGGAGAAAATCTGAAAGTGAGGTTGGAAGCTCGATTTGGGCAAGTTGTGGCTGAGAAGCAGAGAGCAAGAAAGAGGGACAAAATTGTGTAATTTTGAGGGCATGTCACTTTCCAGAGAACATAGTGATCGGAAAGAGGATTCAGCTCGCTATGCAACTCCTGGGTACGTTGCATGTCTTTCCAGAAAAAAGTAGAGTCTGGAATGGAAAGAAAAAACCTAATTTTTATTTGATCACATATTTTCAAAAGTCAGAAATCACATAGAATTTTCATCTATGTTATTGTAACATATCAAAAATATTTTGGAAAGATCTGTGGGAGTTTTGATAAGTTAGACAGTTGGCTAAAAAATGGCAGTTAGACATGTTGACTAAAGTAATTTCAGAATAATTTTATCTGTTGTCTGGCTGTTTCTTCGTATAACATATAATTTAACAACAATGCATCTGAAGATGAAAAACTTTTCTTTTGAAAACATTACTAGCTGACCAGGGCCTAGCCTGAGCTGGAACAATAGGTGAGTAGCAGCAAGAAATTTTTTAGGACTAACATGTATTTAATGAATGGTGACATAATAATTTTCTAGATTATGTGGTATCATCTTCAAGCCATCTAGTTTTGGTAGAGTTATTACTCCTGAGGTTCAGTCAACAGCCCATGTGAAATCATTGTAAACATTTTCACATATATGTCTGCAAACTAATCAAGCCAGGGAAAATCCTACAGTAATTTTCATGTGACAGAGACTCCTTGCAACTCAACGTCTTGAGACTCAAATACATGAGAAAGATGCTAAATAAGGGATATAGAAAAACATATATGCAAAAACGTAAAATGCTTTGTAATTCTCTCCACTGGTATGCCCCACATCATACTCTGTACTAATGGCTTACATTTATTAGAACTTCCTTTCTTGTGCATTTGTTCTGTGCCAACATGAAGTTAGAACACAGTTGAAATACACGGTTGGAAGCAGTAGCTGGAAAGCACGTTCAATTTATTGAATCTCATAACTTGGCAGATACAAAGATTAAGAACTGCATGATACCAATGAATTTGCAATGATATTTAAAAAAATATTGCTTTTACAATTTTTCTTTCAATTCTCTTCCAAAAACAGGTGGTTATCTTACAGCCAAATAACTAATGTACATTAGCTGTCTCAATTTAAGATCCTAACAGAGACAAGGCATGAGTAATTTTTTTTGCTACCACCGTGTAACTAGGTGAGTTTAACACTACAGCCTGACCTCACCTACCTACATCATAGCCAAAAATTTCATTTCCATTAGGATTTGACAGAAAGCTAGCTAATGCATCGTTATCTCATTGTAAAAAAAAATGCTTTTTTGACAGTGAAGACATAGCCTAAGTCTACATAGTAAGACAGATGGGGCTAGTTGTGCAAGTGAACAGGATTTGGTTCCGTATGGCTCTCAATCAGAGAAGCCATAAGCAGAATGGAGCAAAATAGCAGGAGGTAGCTGAAAAATATAGAGGGACAGTTGGAATAGAAAGAATGAATATCAGTAAAAGAGCAGGTTTATATGCTAATATTAATTTTGGAAAATTTTCTGCCAGCAGATGCATCTTGCTAAAGAACTGTTTTCTTTATTGCAATAACAGATGTATATAATCGTACCCTGAGAAAATGGCATTGGCTAACATCAATCCCATATGCTTTTTGTTTTAAGGTAAAAAAAAAAAGGTAGTTATGCTCCAACCATTCTGCCAATGTTAGTTCATTTACAATGCCGAGCTGTTTCTTTTTAATCTAAAAGTTATAACCTGAAATGTTACCTGCTTTAAATTTCAAATTCACAGGTCACTGTAAACTTTTATAGTGGTGAACAGATGTTCATGTGAGCTTTACTTAGCTGTAGAGCACCTTAAAAGAAAAACATGTCAGTGGAATGTCAAAATTAAATCTCCATAGGAAATGCTAGGGGACTAAGTCTTTCAAAGATATTCAAGCTTGCTATTAGTTTTGCTGTAACCTCTTGTTCTTTGTCCCCCAGTTTTACATGAACCACAGACTACTACTGATTGCTTTAGCAATTTATTCACTCAGAGGTAAAGTAGAATTGCAACACATATGTGACTTTACTTATGCTTATGGGTTTCTGCACATCTGTGTAGACAGTGTCTTGCTCCAATGTAAAAAGACTTGTACCTGTTAAGATGTCACTGCTACCATATTTGTACTTGATTAAATATCTCATGACAGTTAGCAATGATCATAACAATTCAAAAAAAGAAAGAAGCAAAT
The DNA here is from genome assembly GCF_035582795.1 of Mycteria americana. NCBI lineage: Eukaryota > Metazoa > Chordata > Aves > Ciconiiformes > Ciconiidae > Mycteria > Mycteria americana. The sequence continues at coordinate 62,176,148 of NC_134396.1, forward strand.
TGTCAGTATCACACTTTTCGGGGACACATGCAGCTGTTCCTTAGCTTGTCAAATGAGGAGGAAAAAATAGGAAAGTGTGAGAAAACTTATCAAAAAAGTTATTTGTAACTTCATAATTTAAAAACAAAACCAAATATTTGTGTCCAAAATCTTCCCTCAAGATTGCTGTATTCCTAAGTAACTCCATAAATGACTTAGGGTTTGTAGTGGTGAGCAGCAGATCAGAATGAGGTCCTCAGAGTTTGGTTCATTCACTTGGCTACAGGTATCACAAGTCTCAAAGCTATGAATAATTTCACAGCTTGAGCTGAAGTGTTATGATTTGTTCTTATCTCTCACCAAAACGTATAGGCTCCGAACCATGTTTTGTGTCAAAGTCATTGTATACATTCTAGCTGGTTATAAAACCAGTCCCAGCAATATTTTTGTATGCTGAGAATGACTTGGGGCCTCAGCATTCTTCATTTAAGGAGAAAATTCTGTCTTTGGCACAGTCTTGAGCACAGATTCATTACTCCCTCCCTCACACCACAGCCTGCTTTAGAGGATAACAGGCTGATGCTCAAGTCAGCAGCACTATCAGGCCTCTCCTGCCCTTGTCTTTTCATATAGGGCATGAAAACAGAGCAAGAAATGTAGAGGGCTTTGTGAAGGAGTAACAGGAGGAATAGAGAGGGTTTTTCTCGGGCCCAGCAATGTGTGTGCACAGTTCAGTGCTGCCTGAATGTAGCACTCTCACTCCATCTGGAAGGTTTCCGAGAACAAGCTTGGATTTTGTTTGGAACAAGAATATTCCAGCATATGAAGCATCTTCACAATGCTCTCCTCCTAATGGATAACATTCAAGTATTTCCAAGTGAACATACCTCTTAAATTCCGCTCAGTCCAAATCAGCATGCATTTGGTTGGCTACAGCCAGATGAGAGTCAGTGGTCAAAGAAGGCCTGCTCATGTTCCCATTTCAGTGAAAGCAAAGTTCAGGCTCTAATTTAGTAGAACCTATGATGCCAACTCACAGTGTCTTTGGCTCAAAACTGTTCCCTGTATATTCTGGGTAAAAAATTGTTAGTTCTTATCTTGGCATATTTTTATGTGTTTTTATAGGGCTGTAAACCTTCTTATTTTCATATCCAGAAGTTTGCTTAATTTTACTGTTGGAATAAAGATAGTACTCTCCTATTCTTATTAGGAGACACCGCATTGTCACCACTTTATCCTTTGGTCCCACTGCAGCTTGCTTCCTTGCATATTGCTTTTCATGCTATTGAGTTTGCATGGGAATCAAATCCCAAACGTAAATTTGATTCTAGGTCTATTAACCACAGGTAGATTGCTCTTTAGACACTGTGAAGGATTGAAAGAAACAGTGCGTAAGGATTCTAATGATGGGGCATGACTCCAGTTACTCTGCTGGCATCTTGCTGTGATCTGGATCACCTCTTAGATCTCATTTACCACCTGACCACAACAAACATTTGTGCCCCTGGGAGGAGAAGAGGGTGTGGAGACAATAACACCCAGTTACTGGGTGGAAGGAGGTAGGGTTGCTTCTGTCAGTGACATTGGATAACAGTGTTACTTTATGACACCCTGACACTTTTCATAAACACTTTTCAAATAAACTTTATGACACCCTGACACTTTGCTAACTCAAATGAGTTAGCAAAGACCTCTTGGCAGGATCCAGAAAGGCATAGCAATGGGTGTAGCATCACTGCCCATTTAAGATTTTATTCTAAAGTTTCAGGCCTTGATCCTGTTATGAAGTTGCTTCTTCTCCATCAAGACTCAAGGAGGAAAACAAAGCCACGTGACTCAGGTACACATATCATGCTGTCTGGCTTCCTATTGACATTAATCATAACTTCATTATTCTATGTATATAGCTCTTTTAATTCCTTCCTTTTTCCTTCTGACCACCTGATATATTTTCTCCTCCTTCCTCAAGTGTCTCTGGTCTATCATTTTTTTTTTTCTAAATAAACAATGCTCCAAAACAATGTATGATATACACAGGAGAGCTCAATATTTAGAAGTCTTTGGTATTTGAGCATACGATTTTTTCTGTTAAGCTGTGGTAAGACCCAGCCATTTACAACTTTTGATTTAAACTTAAGTCCCGAATTCCCTTTTTAATATTTGCTGATAAAAACACAAACTCAAATCAGGCCAACAAAACAGGTCTTCCTTTAAAAACTGGTGGCCTTGAACTCTGTCATCCCATCACCTCTTTATTTCTGCTTCTAGAAATATTGCAGAGAAGATCATATTTTCAATCAGTTGCTGAGAGTGGTTCTTGGCTTTAGGTTGAAGGTCAGAAATTATCCCTCATTTACAAGAAATGCCTTTCATTATGCCAATAGACATCGGTTTTGATGTCACTGAATAATGGGCCACGGAAACTCCAGTTTGCCTATGTATAGTATGTCACAGCTGGCATTTTTCATTAGGGTTGTAAATTGCTCTGACAGGAAAGGCTGCCATAAGCCTGTGTATACAACTACCTTGGCTGCATATTAACCAGTGAGCTGTGCATGGGCTTCTTAAATATGAGTGCTCTGGCCCATCTGCCCAAGGTACCAGCTTAGTTGTATCAGGGCCCTTGAGCACTACAACATGTCCCTTTTCACTAGACTTCTTGAGGCAGAAGAATTTTCACATATAGCCTTTGTTATCCTGTTTCCTCTTCCCTAAGTACCTTCCTGAAAACTTAGGGCTCCCATTTCTCATTAGGATGAAACGTTCTGGGGAAAATGCCTAGGTGTACTTTCTAGCTGCAAGATAAGTTTAATTAACATTATCCCCCAGGCCAGAATGCCTTTGCTTTTCAGTGTGCCTGCTCAGGAGGGTGAAACTGTGCTGGAGCTGTCACCCACACAACACACAACTCGTAGCCTGAGGAGAAAAGATGAGCGAGGATGGATACCAGCCACTTCTTCAGCTTCCCTTTCCGTGCTTCTGCAGGGCTCATGGCATAACCAAAAAGCCCTAAGGGACCTGTCTCAGTTACAGTAGTCTGCCAAGCGTGTCCTTTTTCATGGCTGTGTTGGAGGTGGTTCAGACAGATCACGTCAAAACCATCTGTTGAAATCACAGCTGTCTCCCAGCCTGCTAGCTACAGCTTGCCTCCAGCAAGCCCTGTTCTGGTTACATTTGTGTCTCGGGGGCCACATTGCCCACACTTGGATTAGCAGGAGACTCCTCCCAGACAAAATGTTAAGCCCACTTCAGCTTGGACACAGAAGCCCTTGCTTGGACTGAGACATCCCTGCCTTACTTTCATGCTTCTTATGCCCACCTCCCAACTCAGGGAGCATTATTTCATAATACTGAAAGGACAGCAGGTCCTGCAATACCCAGCACAGCACCGCTCAGTCTCCAGCGCCACAGCATGGGCAAGGCAAAGTCATTCTGGTGCCACTCCAAAGGTATCTGCAGGTAGTGGTTTTGCAGTTCCTTTGCAAGCTGTCTTTACTGGAGGACTCTCTTGATTAGAAGTAGAGCTTGCAGACTGTTTTTTACACAGTCCTCATGCTTTTTCCCTGTGAAAAGACACCGAGCAAAGCAAATATCTCCCCTTTTTCCCAATGCATTTCTTGTAGAACTGCAGAGCAGCTAATAATGCCTAACATGTTAGTGGGAGGCTGAAACCAAATTCTCTACTCATAAAAGGCCTTAATCAACATGTCAGACGTGTCAGGAGTTGAGTCTGTGTAGACTTCTTTCTATAATCCTTCTCCATGTAAGGAGCAGTCCTTTCTCATGCAAATAGCCCCCAAAGCCTATTCGGTTTCCTGAATGAGTAATCCCATTCAGAACTGGCCCTGCTTCCTCTCACAGAAATCATGGCTCCTATGCCCAGATAAACTTTTACTATTTTAATGAGCAAAAGGCACAATTTTCAAAATATCCTATGCCAGTTCTGCAAATATTTCAGCTATAAGGAAGGATGTAATTATACACGCTCAATGACAGCTAATAATCTCAGACTCTGCGTTCTCCAAAAAAACCAAACCAAAACAAAACAAAACTCTGTCGAAGTGCAAAACTGTCTATACACAAGCATAGAGTTTTGAAAATTGGTTAAAGCTAGAAAAATAATCTAACTTCATTGAAACACATGGGAATTATTATACATCAGACACAAATTGTAAAAAAGAACCTGCAAAAGTATGGAAAGGTAAATTCTGGACATTTGCTGTGCAATGAAATGGACTGTTAGCCAGATAATGGAATCATAATACACTGGCTGTATTTTTCTAGACACTTCCAGAAAAGGAAATATAAAACCATTTTCGTTTTTTAACCAGATTTTCAAATTTTATATTTTTAATAGTTTGTCTTTCAGTCAGTTGGCAAAAGAGCTTTAGGAAAAAAAGCTGAACTGTGCCTTTCTTCCCTGTGCAAGTTTTCTTAGTGATTTAGACAGAATGACTGATGCTAGTTAGGTAAGATGCAGAATAATTAGCACAAGCTGCCTGGGTCAGGCCCATAGAGATCATTGGGTTCAAGAGAAAAAGGGCTGCTTTTTAATCAAAGGGTAGCATTCACTCCTGATCATACTGAAGATGCAGTGTTTGTAGCCAACTTCAACAGTATGTGTATTTTATTCAAAACTTACTGTCTTTTGAACTAAACCTTTGAACTGAATTTAAGGTTTAACTAGCAACTAAGTGATTGTTTAGTTCATTTAAGATACCAATTTATTTAAAGTACCAAATCAGTAATGAAAAATAATAACTGCATGGTTTACTGAAGCACTCACACTTGAAGAAACTATCTTCCAATTCATGTAAGTCAACTCATCATTCTGCTACAGAAGCATAACTGTCACATCTTTGCAGTACAGTCTGCACGGCTGGCACACTGAAGCAATGGACATTAAGGTTGTGTGTTTAAGGACTACTGGACTAATTTCAGTCATTCATGACTGAAATACACTCTCCTATGGTGTCTTATGATGCTTTCCACATATCGCATCTCAAAGCTCTGTGTGGGTATTTTTAGCCTGCTTATGAATTAATTGCATGCAGACACATGCACCAACTCACCTATTCAGCAAGTGGCAGCTTAGAGTGAGGATCATTTGTTTTAGTGCAATCTGTGTTAATCTGCAGTGGTATTAGCTGAGAGAGGGAACATAAGCAAGGACACTTTGCTTGTTATATATTACTTTTTTCAAACAATAACAAAGAATTTTAAACATCTATTTAAAAATCACTAGAAAAGAGAAGATACAGCGTTTTGCCCAAGGGATATAGCTCAGATATCTGACAACATCTTTAGATAAAATGCAAGTCTGTAATAATGAATTTTTTGAGCCAATGAATTTACACTGTGTGTTAGCTAAGCTTTTAATTTTTCTGCTGTTCCCAAACACACATCCACAAAATTTCTCAGGGATCAATTATTTTTTTAGGCTTTTATGGTTGTTGTTGCTTTTTTTCAGGCTAATATACATTTTAATGATATTTTTCAGACATTTTAAGACTAGCTCTTTATTTAATATTTTCTAAAATGGAATGCAGGGAAAGGTTCAAACTGGTAGTTCATGGTACTAAATCGGGAGGGAGAACTCAACTCTTTTGTAGTATCGCAGCTTTAGGTTTTGTATTTTTTTTAACATCCGGAATCACACCTATCGAAGGGTCATTACATTCTAGTGCTAAAACAGCAACTTGTAATTCAGCTTATCTCATTTTAATCATTACTGAGGTTTGTAGAGAAAAACTATGCTCCTGTAGAGCAAAACATTGGTCAACAGTAACAGTGAGGGACCAGAGGAATTACTGTATGCTACAGATCATTTTTTCAATATCAAGTCTTGCTTCTTCACACAAATTTTAACTTTTATTTTCCTTTTATTACACCACATAAAAATAATCTTAGTACTGTAGTTCCCTTTACAACCTGATGACAGCTTTCCGAAGAATATTGTAACACTTTGGCCACCTGAAGCCACAGAATCTTTTAGGACCCAGTTTGAAATCCACTGCACTGAATGGAAAGACTTCTTTGACTTGAGTTAGTCAAAGCATGGAGCTGCAAGACATGTGGTATGGGATCTAGACTGATCCTGACTGTACCCAAGCCTTTTTTCTGTGTCACTGTAAAACACACCTTTGATTCAATCTCTCTTGAATGTAAGAGAGAGCAGTATATAGAGTGAAGAACAGTGAGAGTCTCAGGATGCTTGGAAGTTAGTCATGCCTCTGATTTTTGTATCACTCGGCACTGCAAACCCACAGATCCTGACAGTCACCTCCTGCCTGCTTCTTGCCATACTTGCTTCAGGAATCGTTCAGCCCATACACACAGAAAGAGCAGGAGGAGGAGAATAGCACAGAGTTAAATAGCTCCTGCTCTATCATTTGCACTGGAATAATAAGAAAATTTAGCTGAGCAGGGAGAGACCAGACTTTCAGCAACTTTTGGTGAAGAAAGCTACCAAGATGACAGGAAAACTGCTGACTAGAAAATATTTTCTATTCAGAGTTTAGGAAAGGTAACAAAAAGTATAGAAAACAATAGCTGAAATGCCTGTTTTGGCACTGTGAAACATAAAGGGTATTTGTTATTGATTTTTCAGAAAAAAACGCTGAGGATCACATCTTGTTCACATTTATTCTACAAAAATTCCAATGACTTTTGGAGGAATAAAACCAGTTATTTTCCAGGGAAGTGTTCCATGATTCTATAACAACTAAGGATTTCAGTAAGTATGGTTTCATTTCAGTAGGTTTTAGAACAGCTATACGATCTTTTAAAGGATCTTATTTTTCTCATTTTCTATAAAATGATCAAAAACCAATGAGAAACCATTATATACATAAAAATAGACAGGACCTAACCTTGCGTTTTGATTCAAATCAGTATTTTAAAAGCCATCTATATGGTTTCTACAGAGAAGAAAAATACTTGTATACTTTCAAAACATTAAATTACATACTTGAGATGAAAATTTGCCAACTCAGTTCTTGTAGGGTTCCCTCATCTCTCATTGAAATCAAAGGGGCACGTGCTTAAACACTTTCCAGGAGAGAGACGTTTTCCTGAACTAGTCATAATGAAAATGAATTAATTTTGGTCTACTTCCCAGTATTCCCCTAGAGTCACAGTTTTTATATTTTCCTCCCAACTGTAGTCTGGGTGAGATTTTGTGCCTGGAGTTTTTGAGCTGTAAGGTTTTGTAGTCAGCAAAGCCTACTTCTGCTTGGCACAACCTCCCGCTTTGCCAGATTGGTCCTCAAGAAGGAAAGAACGAACTCTGCCACGGCACTAGAAGTAATGTTTTCAAGAGACCATGTGTGTATGCATGCATGAATCACTCCGAAAGAGAACAGTTCGTGTCTCAAAGTAAATTTTTTAACCTCTGTGTACCAGCTATAAGGCAGTAAATCTAATTCATTAACAAAAATACAGCATTCCTAGAATGAATGATACAGGAACAGTACTGCCACCTTGCTGGAGGAACAAAATAATGTGATTTGTGTTTCTCTACATTGTTTGGATAGCCTAGAATTATCAGAATTAAGTATGGTAATAACCTGGTAATTAACAGTAATTTCTTTTATCACTGTGGAAATGGCATTACAGAAGCAGCACTGACCCATAATTTTTTTTCACGAGTTCAGCAGTTATTGTCACTATATTTCTAATTACCCTCGCAGTCACCCAAACTATTTCAGAGCAGTTACTGAGATGATGCCAAAGCACCTCGGATCATCTTATTTTCTTGATCAACTGATTAAAAGGTCAGAACCATCAAAAAAAGTTAACCATGGTGGGACAAGCATGCCACACTGAAGAGTTAATTAAAACCATCATCTGCCACTTGATAACTTTTGGGAATATAAATGTATGTAAATAGGCAGAATTAAAAAAAAGAAAGCAAGTTTGTTATCGCTTTAACCTGCTCATCTGTAATTAAAACTGTAATTAAAAAATATAGCAAAAAGTAAAGATGTTGAACAAAATGCAAAGCAACTACATATGTTGCTTGACCTGTCTATTAATTGCTATTATCATCAGTGTTTTATGTGCCTCCTCCACATCAGAGGGGAGAATGAAGTCTTAGAGGTTCAGGGAGTAGCTGGTGGCATTTTTAGTTTGATCCTGGATCTCTCATTCCTTTTCTTTCATTCCTGTGCAGCCCATAAATGCCATTTCACATAGCTGCTTGCAGAGCGGTGACCGAGGAGCATCTTTGCTGGAGCAGGCGTCGGAGGCTGGGCCCAAAGGCAGGTGACAGGGCTGTACTGGCTCCTTCCCACTGGCGGTACAGAGGGGCAGGCATGTCAGGAGCTGAAGGACCCCTCGCCTTCTGCATGGTCCCTTGGGAACTATAGGGAACAGATAAAAGTTAAAATATCCCTAAATCCAGAAAAGAGAAAACTGTTTTGTTGGCTAAAACTGCCTTTCCTTCTCCCCTGCCCATTTTTTCTCCCAATGACAGCTAAACAAGGACAGGTCTCCTGATTGCGGTAGCAACTAAAGAATGAATAAACAATTTCTGCTGAGGGTAGTTCACAGCAGCACTGTCAAGGCCACATGGCTGTTGTCACCTAGACAGCCTACCCTTTTGAAACTTGTTTTAGGGTGTGGATGAAGATCACCTTCTGTAGGACTGTTTTAATACTTAAGAAAAAGGTAATAAAATACTAAGTGTTTGTGTTCTCCTAGAAATGGATCTTCCTGCCAGTCGTCTGGAGAGGAAGTGCTGCCTAAAAAGGAGCTGATGGGGACGTCAGAAAAGACCATAAAGTGTTCCATCAGCTAATCTGCATGAGTGGAATTAAATACTCAGTACAGACGTTTGTGGGGGAACATGTAGCAGAAGAAAATAGTAACAAGGAGAACAGAAATGGTACACAAACAAAAGGTCTGAGTCATGCTTCTTTTGTTTTTAAAAGGTTCCAGTATCATCACTTTGTCAGCTCCTTGCCTTTGCACTTTTCCACCCCAATTCTTTCCATCTTCCCATTCACTTCCTCTGTTCCCCCTCCACTTCTCTTTGTTGTGCATTTTCATCTGGAAAGCCACATGATGCTCAGCACTTGCCTGTGAATCCCTGGGTAGGACCCCAAGCAGTCTCCAGCCCTGCAGCCTTAAAGGTTCTGCTTTAAACATGCTCAGCGAATAGCTTTGGAGATTGCATGGCTCCAACGGACCCTCCCAGTACTGGTGTCAGTGAATATTAACATTTAATGTGGCATGTATGTCATAGAAATATGTTATGCCTATAAAATCTATAATAATATGTTTGCTGTTTCAGCTGCCATGTTTTAGATAACAAGATGAAGGGATCCAGTACTTGTAACATTAAAGTGACTGTGTATTAGCTGGATTTAGCAGTGCTATGCTTGTGATTTTGCTATGTATGCATGGATTGACTTCGTGCAGCTTCTTTCAAGCACTTCTTCTGCAACCTGTGCTGTTTCATTCAAACTCCTTAAAGGCTGCTATGGCCACCTTAAATACCAGGGGCTTAAAAAACCTGTAACACATGGCTAGCTTCATAGCTGTCTCTTCCCAAGGCAGTCCCATTTTATGAAATGCAGGCCTGTAGTGTTTGTATTTGGACTTTTTTAAAATATAGACCATCTTTTAATACAAGTTGTCCTGCCAATACTTCTCCTCCCCTACATGGCCACATAGACCAGACCTTCTGTTTAGAAATGGTAAAACATTTTTTAAGAGATGTTTTTAAAAAAGGGAAAACTACTTATAAAAAACCTGCTGGATTTCATTAAAATGAGAAAGAGCCAGAAGTATGTAATCCCCCAGATCTCAGTAAGCCCTGGACACTGCTCTGTAAGCCATGTGGAGCATCTCTGACTTAATTTTATCAACAATGAGAGTTGGTTTTCTAGGAGAAATTCCTTCCAAGAAAGAAAAGGTTAAGCGGTTTGGTCTCAGTTCTTACCTACAACAATGAAGCTTTACATCGCCCTCTGTCTCCAAAGCCAGGATGCTAGCCAGGAGAGGAGTTATCCGAGAGTGGGAGGTATTCACCAGGGAGCTCTAAATCACCCAAGTAGTAGCTTCCGCCTCCTGTGTCCTGAGCCATGTCTAGAAAAAATCTGTTCCTGGCAATCCTGGGGTGTTGTACAGGCCCAGCAAGGCTGATCGCTGATGTCGTAAATTAGAACAGCCATTACATTTCCCTAACTCATGCTAGTTTCCTAGCAGCCCCTGGATCAAGAGGTCACAGCACTAACTGGACCGAGTCCTTTTTACTTTGAGTGTGTCTTTGCATTTGCTGAACAGGCTACGCTGGATGTGTGCTTTGTCTCATCTCAGTTAGGCATACCTCCAGAGAAGCCAAAAAAATTACATTGGTGAGACATGAACCAGGATATTTACATTTTGTGTGTGAGCTTGTTTTATTTGCTGCATAAGTGGTTAAGATCATCGCACAAACATGCCTGAAGATGAGTCTTTATTTACTTTTCCTTACAGCAGTTCTAGTATTTTAAATTATTATAGTAACAGCTATGAGAAAAATGTTACCGAGTTAGTTAGTATCTCTCTACATGGAGAATTTATGTAGCCTATGACTTGCTGAGGCTTTTTTTTTTTAATATACTAAATATTTTGCAGCTTAATCACTCATGCATAATGTGAGAACATATGAGGGTCACTCTCTAAGAATGCAAATACACATTACTATGTAACAAATGAGTTTAGGGAGCTGAAGTGGTGTTCTCGTTAAACTTCACACACAAGGTTACCAGAGTTCTTTCATCTATGAAACCTTATACATTTCTCTCATAGATTTTTCATACTTCCCTTCCCACCAAGCCATGGGTTTTGCCCCTGATTTTCCTTTGTGAAATTGAAAACATGAATCTGGGAAAAAAATCTGGTTGTTGGATAAGGTGATAATGAATCTCAATATTGCAGTATCCCATTGAGTGTATTGATTACTACTACTGCCCATTCACTGTAGAATGTCACACAATAGCTATTACAGTTTTCACAGCTCTCAATCTAATTATATGGTCTTTGATTTTTCAAATACAACAGAATTTTAGTGGCAGTTACCCTGTTATAATAGCCCTTTTTATTTGCTTCAGGATTTAAATTCTGTACTTCTTGATCAAAGGATGCTTTCTATTATATTTCAGAAAACAGTGGGTTATGTAAGAGGTAGTTCTTATTCCTGAAAACAATCTTTACTTGCAGAAATATACATTTCTTATGCAGTCTCTGATGTTGCAGACCTTGTATGAACTTTGCTCAGTTTAGGCAATTAATTTCAGAGAAGAAGTTAAATGAAAAGCATGATCAAAGAGTTAAAATGTTAAACGTAGCTTACAGGTCTTGCATTTATGATAGGGGCCCCGTATTTGTGATCTGTAAATGAGCCATGACATGTATGTGCCTCAGTTTCTTGACATGTAGTGAAACAGTCAAAGATAATAATTTCTTTATGTTTCATAAGAGTGTTGAAGGGCCTACATTTACAGAAGCTCAAACCAGTAATCCAAAAATCAGCCTGACCTTGTGTTTTGCCCAGTGTGCGTTCAAAGTTGTAGGGAAAAAAAAAAAAAATCTGCTTCTATACCTATAATACACTGAAATGAGTTTCAAGTTCATTAGAAACTAATCCAAGATTTCCCAAAAATTGGACACATGCTTGCTTAAAACTTGCTGAATCTTTCAGGATTTAGAAGGCAGAAGAGTAGGTGAGAGTGAAACAAAAGGTTAAAACCTCAGAATTTTATGTGCTTTATGTTTATCATGAAAATACAAATAAACATTCATAAGCAAATTGGAAAACTGTTCTCTAAATGCTAGGTCACCTTGTGTGCTGCTTCAGCTTATGTCATATGCCTTTGAGTCTCACGAAGTAAAAAACAAAAGTAATTGGTTAATCTTGGAAATCATCAGTTTCATATAATTATTTTGACTGGACTCATCCCAACTATGAGTTCATGTATGCATTTCACTAACGCTGCCTTATCTAATGGTAAGTTATGTATTGCAATAAAACACTGACTGGGGAGAAATCCTTACCTAATTCAAATTCCCACTGACCCAAGCAGGGCTATGCTTCAACTTTAGTTCTATCATGTCTTTTTTCACTCTTGGATGTCAAAATGCATTGGAAAAGAAAGCACAAGACATGCTCTCAACACTTCTGGGTGAAATGACTTGTTATACATTATGTAGAGAGTCATCCATTTACTTACTTACATACAAGTCTGTATGCTTACGTTAACCTCATAAAGGTATGAATTTCTCCTGCTTGGTAAACAGAAGGCAAAGAGTTAAAATCCTGTTATCCTTAGCCAGAGCATCTGCAGCTGCTACCTGAAATCCCACATTTGTGTTTAATAGTTATTGGGAGACCCTTTCAGAATATGGGCTCATCTAATTGATTCCAGATGCCTGATTCCCTGGAGGGCAGGTAAAATAAGGAGAGTGGCAGGCGGAAGGGAAACAGTGTGAGTTTCTTCTATATACACTTTAAGCCGTCAAAGATCTGTTGCCTGTGGTTAGGCTTTACACTGCCAGAAGCTCACTAACTTTTGGGACTAGCTGGTCAAAGGGAATCCTCATTTTCTGCTAGAGAGTTCATTCTAGATCCCATGTGTGGTGCCTATATTCTGCAAAATAGCACCTAGATAACACCTAGAAGGGCCTAGGCTTGACCACAAAAGTTTGGGCATCAGAGGAATTATTGCAGGAAATCAGGGCCCTGCAGAAACTGGAGGCAGGTCAGAATTTCCTCCATACCAATTGTAACAGGAGCATCAGAACTGCTGTTCTTGAGGGGATATTCCTTTCATGTATATTGCAGAAGTGAAGTAATAGGTAATTTTAAGAAACAGGCAGACTTTAGTTGGCTCCTGGTAGTGTTCCAGCAGCACACATTCCTGGTCTGTGCCCTGATACAGATTAGGCACTAAAAACCATAACAAGGGAGCCTGTTTCATCAGAACATGTTGATCTTTACAGACTTTAGCCTGACTTAGTAGTGTGCAACAAGAAGCTGAAACTAGAAGTTCACCCATTAAAGTTAACCAGAAGTTTGAGGGCATGGTTGAAAGAGTTGGAATGGGGATGACATCTACAGAAAAAGCTAGGTGTAAGTTTTATACAGTCTTAAGTGAGGATTTTCTGAATTTTTTTACTCAGTTTGAACTTTCATTAAAAGACTAGGCACTATAGTTTTATAAGATCATTATTTTAATGAAGAAAAAGAGGAGAAATCAAAAATGTACAATAAATTCTTACTCTCCCTTGCCAGATCCTGGACGTCTCACACTCTGCTGCATATCCTGGAAGTGTTTCAACCTTGCGAAAATTTAAGGTTGCTTCAGAGAAGTCCTGAGATAGCATCCAGTTCCCAACTATCCTGCAAACAAGGGCAAGTTCTTCAGGTTTTCAGAGATTTGTGTGCATTCTTGTGCTCTCACTTTTCCTGAGAATTACACAAAGTCATTGAAAAGGTAGAGAATTCCACTTTTACTGAAGGAAGGCTCAGGTAGCCAATTAACTATAGGGATGTAACCCCTAAGTGAAGATGTTCCATATGTAAACATATTACTTCATTTTTTATAAAGTTCTTAAAATTGTGTCCATTGTGCTAGCCGGATAGGCTCTGATGTCTATCAATCCTTAGAGAAAATAGGCATCGTTAGAGAAACAGAAATATAGCTTCAGTGCAGTCAAAGGCACCCTCAAGAATTTACATGTTTGCAACACCAGAGATTTATTTGGCTGAACATAGACTCAAGCATCAATTTCAAATATGAAAAAAAGATTTCTCCAGCTGTTGCCACATCTGTTATCAGGACCTGCTGCCATGCCAAGTGAATGCATTTAGGAAACTGTTACGGGAAGCCACCGTTAGGTCTTTGTGCCTAGGAGAAAGAGGGATCCATTGGAGACCGTGAGACATTAATCTTCCAATGTAGAATATCAAGAGTGGATTTAAATCTTAACAGAAGATAAGATACTAGGATATCAAAATCAGACTGGGGAAAAAAATACTGCAGTACTAAAATAATGTGCAAGTGAATGTGTCTGGAAACCTAAACACGGTATTAGGAAAATTTATGTAAAGTCACTTCAGGAAATAGAATGACAGACCTTCAGCTGAGAACTAAAAGACTCGTATGTGTAAATTGGCATGTGTCACTGATTTAAATTTACACCTGCTTACTCTAGCTGACCAAGAACTCTCAAAAGTTTTTGTACAATATTTTAATGTTTCTTGACATATATACCATCCTCACAAATTCTGTCTTAGAGCACTATGTGAAGTGAGAAGGAAGTTCTCTGAAAATATAAATAACTTGATAAGTGCCTATGAAGTTCACCTTATAAAACTGTAAAATTCTGTCAGAGAAACAACTAGTTTAAAATATATATATATAATATATATTTTATATAATATATATATATTTAAAATACGTTTTAAAAGAAAAATTTTTTATATTACAGTTTCATAAAAAACTTGTAGAGAGGAGCAGAGACACACTATATTGCAAACCTTCTATACAAGTCTGTAACAGGCTGGATAGCTTTCATGCCTATGGTTTTTAGAGTCTTTCAAACTGCTCAATCAGTAAAGAATACCAATACAAACAACCTCTTCGATTATTTTCTTTTCAGATCAGTTCTTCATCATGAATTTGCCTTTTGGCATCTTTCTTACTGTATGTTCAGTGCACTAGTCAAACAAATGTAGTGTCACAGCCATCATAAAAAGTCATCAAGCATTCCAAGCTGAACAAATTGGTTTGCACCTGCCAAATACTGGGCAATTGTTATTTTGATACATTGTGCATTAAAGCAAAATCCATCAACAGAATAGTTTGAGAGGAAATAAAAAGTCTTATCTTCTGGGGACGCCTAAAAGACCAGCTATAGTTGTGGTGAAATTTCTGTGCCGTGATTTAATTTAAAAAGAACATTGTCTTATCCTTTCACTGCTCGATTTTAAGTCAGATAGTCTTCTGAAGAGATAGAGGTAGTAGTCCAGATAATAAAAGTGCTATTACAGCTGTTCTTCCTGTGCAGCTATTTCTGCACCTTAGTACTTTATCTGGGGACTGAGGCCCTCCCCATGGTGTGCACTGTCCATGTATCCAATAAACTGATAGTCTTAGTTCCAAGAAGATGGCTGCTATCTGTGAAGAGCAGGAAGCACAGGAGTACAAAGAAACCTTATCAAAAGTTTTACATTTCACAGACCTTTCCCTTTCCTCTTTCCTGGACTGTCTCTTCTTCACTGAGGCACTGCTTTCTACCCTATTTTTATTCACTTCCCTCTTAAGGTTCCAAATTCTAATCAGCATCTTTCCTTCTGAAAAGGAAAGTGGAATGCAATTTCCACTGGAGACTGTAAATCCATCTCTTCTGCAGAATAGATACAACAAACTTCTATCTTCTAGAAACATTTGCTGCTCTATTTTAGACTTCTCAATCTGACATTCAAAAAGTGACAGGTCCTAAGGTTTTCCTAAACATGTACATGTATGTGCAATATAGCCGTATGCTTAGCTGGACACTTCTTTGTTGTGCATGCAATGTGGACTTAATCTGCTTAATCCAACATTTGGTAGCTGCTTGTCTTTGTGGATTTAGAGCAGCTTTGGTGTATGATTACAACAGAAGTAGCAGCTTTACCAGTAAGAATCTTCCATTCATTTTCAGTAAAATGAGAATCCTTACTTTTCAGAAGGTGAAGGATTTGTGTTTCACTACTTATTACTGCGCTGGTGTTTCAAATGGGAGGCTGCATGTCCAGAAATGTTAAGCCAATGATTCAGAAAACGGTGGGGCACATAAAACTACAAATGGCGTGTTCTTCTGCTGCAGATGCAAAACACCTAGGCCTGTTCACAAAAGCTCCTACTGCACAGTGAGCTCTTTGGAGCATAAAGCATGGTAAGTGTAGTTCTGGCTTTCCTCAGTAGAACTCCAATCTGGAATGGGGCTTTTAGCTACTATGGTTATATAAGGTGCAAGACATAAGTAATTTGAGGTTTGCATTCCTTTGTAATGAAAAGGGGATCCTCACTGTACTAGCAAATGGAGGAATCCTGCTTTACCATACATTAGTTTGCCTCCAGTTATCAATGGAGTTAAAAATATAAACACTGAAGGGGAATGAGTATTAGACTTTGTTCACAAATCTGTTGTGCTAGGCTGTTTTGAACTGCTGCAGTGAAACTGCAAAGTACATACTGTGTGGCTATAGCAGTTTTCAGTTATGTTTCAAAAACATCAAAGGTAACATGTCTTATATTTCTCCTTTGGACCTGGAAATAGAAATAATAACAGTGTTTCTTTTAACTTTCTGCATGGCTGGGCTCACTTATTATGGAAGCTTAATGTTGATGAATAAGTTAAGCACAGCTGAAAATTAGCCTTTCCTCCTCAAGAGCTTATTTGACTCAAGACATTTCTCAGATTTTTAAAGGTAAACTGATTTTCTTCAGCCCTTGAGCAAACAATCACAGGTACTTATGAATAGTCGGGGCAAACATTAAAATTTGCCATTTCACTTTGCTCATTTGCTTTTCTCTCTTTCATCTTAGCAAAATGTGCCACTCTGGTTTTCTCTAACAGCAGCCTCAGAAGTGTTCCTACTTATTGTGCCAAATTCTTCATGGTTGGTATATCTTTATAAGACAGAAACACAGCATAATAATTCTATTTTTAAATAGAACAGATTTTTGCAGTGTTACAAACAACACAATAGCACAAGCTCTGTGCTTGATTGTGTTAATTATATGAACATTTCTAAAAGAAATTCCAATTCTTACATAAAATATGCATGTGCCTGTGTCTTCCTTAACCCCTGTTTATTGCCTCTTTCTTGTCTTCCTGTTGACTGCTACTAAGGACCTTTCTCTAGGACCTACCCTAAGAACTTTAGCTGGCCAGAGAAGCAGTCCCACCATGATGAAGCTGGCTATGAACCAGGCACTAAAGTTTTGCCTTTATAGTACATTCATCTCTCATTTGCCAATCCTAAAAGTATCCCTAGCAGTCTGATATAAGTGCTCCTTTAAACACCCAGTTTTTATGTGCAGAGGTAAATCATTCCCTTAGGA
Organism: Mycteria americana; assembly: GCF_035582795.1. Classification (NCBI taxonomy): domain Eukaryota; kingdom Metazoa; phylum Chordata; class Aves; order Ciconiiformes; family Ciconiidae; genus Mycteria; species Mycteria americana. The sequence goes on from NC_134396.1 coordinate 62,193,226, forward strand.
ACCAGTGCAAACAATACCATCCATAGATAGCTCCTGCCTCCTGCATCTTTAGTGCAAGGGGAAGTTGCATGTTTTCTTCAGACTTGGAGGCGCACATGGGAAAAGGAAGAAAGAGCCCCAGTCTTTAAGCCCTATCCAAGACCAGCATTTCTTCTGAAACAGTTTCCTTTTGTGTGTTATAGCCAGACACAGACATGGGAGTTACACGGAAAGTGCCATGGTTAATCCAGCTATATTCTCTGCTGAGGAGCAAGAGGGAGACCTGAGAAATGTAGGAGCTAGTGTGGAGGAAGAAGGCTTCTTTATACCCTGAGACTAAAGTGCATCCTGTAATAACAGTGGTAGGTTCACGGTCCTAGGAGAAGCAAACTCACTATTTCTAATACAAGCATCAATGTGACCATCCCTATGTCACTCATGGCACAATCGAAGGGGTCAGTTTCTCTGCGGCATTTATTTTCATAAGAAATTGTCTTCATTTTATTATAAGCAGAATCCATTTCTGTATTCACAACATGAACACCCAATAGAGAGATATATATTTTGATTGCAAGCAGCTGTTGCCATCTGATCAGGGGATGTATTGCAAATATTTTAGCAAATGTTTCTCCTCCTCCTCTTTTTCTCCTAAGACTCTGACAAAGTTGATGCGTGACTGAGAAATCTATTCATATGTGAAGAAATTCCCCGTGTCGACCCCCAGACAGCAGGCAGTACTGTTTCACAAGCATGTACATCAAATGGCACCTGTTAGAGGTTAAACTTTGTTCTCCAAAACCTTGACTAGATGGAGTGGCAAGAGAGGTGTGTCCTTTAGACTGTGAAGCTTGGAGGTGATGAGGAAGTTCGATCCCGGTTGACTGAACCTGAAACCCAAAGCTCACTTTAAGCGTGAAGCTAGACCTTCCTTACATATTTCCCTAGGTGCTCCATTGAGAACAACAGTCTCTAAATCAGTGAGATATGATACTACCCCAGAAACAGGCTCTTTAGAAGTATTATTATGAGTGCCGGAAAATATTTTCTGCTTTAGGCCAGGGAGAGGGAAAGAGCCTTAATCTCTTCGGGGAAGAAGAAGGAGTTGTTTAAACAAAGTCCCTGACTCAGATCTATAGGGAAGAGACCAATCTACAGTAACAGAGCTCCTAATCCCTGGTTTTAATTTGATTCATCGCTTTCTTAACTATGACTGTGAAACCACTGGGGCAAAAACTTCTTGTTCGACTTCGTGCTCTTCAACATGAATAAATTGAGCAGGATGTGAACGCTGCCATTATACTGTGGAATAGATGCCATTTGTGTTTATTATATTTATATCCAGACGCAAATTCTGGCCTAGTATCTGCTCAGGTTCTCATTCAAAGGAGGAAATCTACTCTACAATTGCTTAGTTACTATGTACTTTAAATGGGAAGTAAATCAGAAAACTTTGTGCACAGAAAGAGTGCAGTTTCTGATTTGGTGTGTACAGCAGAATCCAGCAAGGTGCTGAGTGGCTCCAAGCCAGATCTGCAGTCTATCAGGTCCCAGCAAGTCCGGCAGAGATGGCAGGTGCTGACCTCTTCCTAGAAAATACTCTGTATCATCCAGAATACTAACTGAATGGAAAAGGCAAGCATCCAGTGGCTCACTTGATGTCCCTAGGCAGTTTGCTGCAAGATTAATTCCAAGTTTTAATGAAAATAAGTGGTAATGATCTAATGGGGTTTTTAATTAGAAAATGTACGGTCCTTCAGCACATTCCACTAGAGTCCTGGGTAACTGAAAAGCAAGTCAGAACAATCACCGGTTAATACAAAGGTACTCATTCTGATTATTCTAGGACATTGTAGAGCTTCATATTGCATACTGTAAACACTGTATCACAATTTTTCTGGGCATTTGTGCCCAAATACTGTAAATTCAGACACGACACGTATAGCAATGCTATAATCATTACACCTACATCTGATGACACCTGTCATTAATATCAGGAAATAACCCCTTAAAAAAATACATGTGTGTGTACAATATTTGTGCATCTGCCAACATGACTGATCAAGTGTACAGGCTGGATCCTGATTCCTTGACCTCCACATGTAATTTCTGTTTTCTTTCAGCACTCGGGAGCTGATTTCTATGGTAGATTCCTCTGACCATAAGTTGTTTTACCCACTTACTCTAGAAGTAAAAGCTACACGTGCTCTCCCGTGCTTTTTCTCAAGCTGCTCTCTCTCACTTTCTGAGCTTGAATTATTCACATTAGAAGCATTGCCCTTATTGTTTCTTCTTCATGCTTTTCATTTCTTTTGCTGTTACGCTGTTCAGAGGACGCAAAGAGGTTAAGAGTGCTTGTGCTTATTAGATTTAACCATACAGAACAATATTGCTTGCTAATAAAGATCCCAGACAACTCTGAAGTGTAAGATTATTCCTGGGATTTACTGTTAAAAATTCTAATCCCTTTCTCTTTGGTAGCTCTGTGCTGACCTAAAGTTCCACGATGGGTATTTTCAAGTTTTTAAAATTTTACAGCCTGGTAAACTCTCTGATAGATTCTTTATCACCTTGGGTAAACTATAAGGGGTTTTTTTCGTGAGATAAAATGATATTGAGCATGTTTAATGGAGTTTCTCAACAAAAAAAAAAGAAAAGAAATTTAGTAATAAAACACAAAACAAAGGAGAGAAGAAGCAATACAAAAAGGAAACAGGCTTCTAGGACACGATTTTAACACTTTTAGGAAAAAATGCTTCTATTATCTTCTTTCTAAATGCAACATTTTTATTAAAGACTGAAAAATAAATATATAGCTAAATAACATGCCTCACAAAAGTGGTTTCCACGGCTGTGCAGAAAACAGAGATCAGTGTATGGAGTGTAGACAGTTCTGGTGTCTGAATAACCTCCTCTAAAACAAAGTTCAAAGCAGTATGAAAGAGACAGACCACTCTCAAGAACGATGAGGAGAAAGTGTCATATGATGTTGCATGGCTTGAAATATGCCTAACTGTAAATTAAACCATTAACCAGGAAGCTTTCATGCAAGAAAACATCTACAGTTACAATCTATATATAGTCTGAACTCTAACTTTGTTTCCTTTTTACCAGGAAATACTTTTTATCTGCTATTTTATATAGACAGCACAATAGCTGATTAATATTTAATGCAGCATGAACCTTTTAATGGTGATAGACTTTATCTTGTGCACCTGGATTCTCATGCTGCAGAAGATTCCCTTTGATTTTCTCTGTGTGACAGGGTTCTAGAAAAGTAAGTGAGAATCTCTGCTTTTCTTGAAAGAGTAGTTTTAGCTGACTGCCCTGCCAAAACAAGGCTTGAAAATGTAAACAAATACACAATAGGCTATTTCTGTTACTGCATTTTTCTTACAGATAGCTGGAGAGCAGGGGAATAGGCCAGCAAATGACTTATATGCAAATATGTACAAATGAATGCACATAAGCTCTTTAGCCGGAAACCAGTTACATTTGTAGTTAACTTAAAGTAATCTTCCTGGTTACTTCTCCAAATCTGTAGGCTGGATCTTTGCTTTGTGGACAAGAATAGGTCACATTTTTGTGGGGGAGGACGGGCATGCTTTGCAGGCTCAGACAGGCTCTGAATACTAAGTCATGGGTGCAACCTATATATACTTTTTGCAAGACTATCTTTTTCTATCCATTTGTGGGCAAAATTGTGTTCTCTCCTTATGCATCATGGCACACTCTGCAGTGTTTCTGAAGACTTGGATTTGATATTTTGTTCCTGTGGGGACAGGATTGCTATGGGGGACCAGCAAATCTTTGGGAAAAGGACAGTCATATCAGAATATTTCTGTTTAGGCTGATGATGAGGGACGTATCTTGATCCTGGTAGAATGTTGTGTCATTAATGCTACTTAAACAGTATTTTTTAAATTGCTGAAATGGAAATATTATCATCTTTAAATAGTGCTAATTGAAGCAACTCGTGATGTCTTAATTTTTTTCTGTGCTACTTTATGGATTTTTTAAGGTCTGAGAAGATTATATTTATATTATATTATATTATATTATATTATATTATATTATATTATATTATATTATATTTATTTGTATTATATATTGTATGTATTTGTATTATATATATTAATATTTCTCTTAACTAAATATCAATAACATGGAAGTAACTGCCACACTGTCAACATCAACATAAAGCCATCAAAACCAAGTCATGGTCAGTAAATGAGTACTTCAGTTCTTTCCATTCAGGAATGGTATTAGGGCTCTGCTGGATCAGAGCTTCTTGATAAATTATTTCTCTCTTCTGCATCTTGCTGTCTTTCCCAGCTTCATGGCTTTCTTCAAAACCCTTCACAAGGCCTGATGCTCCTCTCCATTTTACATCCCTGCATCCCCAGGGTTACTCACGGAGCCCGTCAGGTGCTGTAACATTTCCTTTGCTACTGCTGGCAACCTCAAAACACCCCTGTGCGTGAAGGTTATTTTTCATGTTTAATGAGGTGCTGTGATTATGCTGGAATTTCTAGTGTTTGCCATGATGTTAAAGAGTCACCTTGTCTGACATTGTAAATGAACTGTATTTGCAAAGTAAATATTTTCTCAAAGGTTTCAGTTCTCAAAGAGCAAATTTGAAGCTGCCTAGTGTTCAGATGTACTTGAATGTAATTTATATGATTGCTCACTGAACCATGTGCACTATCCTGCAACATTCTTCAAACTGAGAGCCAAAATTTTAGCTTCTGTCATGTGTCTTGACTAAGCTATATAATTATAGTCACCTAGGTGACTCTTGATACCTATGACTTTTATCTCATTACATAGTAATTGTGACTATAAACATTGCATTCTGAGCATGTACCAGTCAGTCCACATTCAGCAGGTCTCTGGAGTGTAAAGTTTGCCACCTGGTAAAAAGAGCATGATGGAGATGAGTGCATTGGCCTGGGTTATATGAGAACTACATCCAAATCCTGAGTGTGGATTAGTCTTGGGGCAGGAGGGTGCAACTGGCTACTGTTCAGGGAGGCCACACAAAAGGTGCAAGTGAGGGGTGGTGGCCCATGCATAGAGGTGAGCTTTATCCAAGTCATCTCATTTCTCCACCTGTCAAATGAGGAGAAGTAATAGCTTTGTTCACAGTAGCATTGTGAAATACAGTAGCATTGTGAAATAAAGACATTAGTTGCTTGTAAGGTACTTGGAAATCCTCTGATTGAAGATACTATGGAAGTGCACACTATTTATTATGTCTACATATTGTACATACCTGTGGCCTTGGCTTGCACAGAATAAATGATGTGTTACTAGCACAGGCCAATTAATCGATTTTAAAGGTGTAAAACAGACAAGGAAAGCTGCCTTTAATGTATGCTAAAATAATTTAGTTTCAGCCTGATTTTGCTCTCTGTTTTCAAATGGGTAGGTGATGTGACCCTGTAACCTTTTATCCCTCTAAGGTATCTGTCTTAACTTTTTTTCTTAAAGCATTTAGGATTGGAAACTATCTTTATTTGAGAAACAATCTACTCTCTCATTCTACTATTTTCTTTATGAAAAAGACTTGATTATAAAAACAGTAAGAGTTTTATTGTATTAGTAAGTGGTACATTACTTTTTCCTTATTAAAAACCTGATTAAAAGTATTTGGTTCCATGTTTTTGTAACTTTGGCCCTTGCCCTGAAAATTCACTGACTTACCACTGAATCTATTGTGTAATTACCAGGCTTGTTAAAAAAAGAAAGACTAATTTTCTGCTGAAAAAAATAATTCAATAAAACTTTTAAAACTGTGGCAATGAAGTATAACTACTGTTTTCACTCTGATCAGGCCTGTCTACAGGTTACCAGTATAAATCCATTTCCATCCCAGACTGCAAAATGACCTCTGGTAGTTCTTGGGTTTTTTTGTGAAGAAACCCTTCTCAAAATCTCTCTGGAAGCACAGGCAGCTCTTAAATTCCTTTGGGCAAATGTCAACAGGTGCATCTTCCACCTTTCAAATTTGCTGTACATGGTATAGATTACTTTGGCGTGATGGTAAACTAATCACCACAGGGAAAGAGAATTTTCCATTAAACCAGTTCCACCTGATTAAAAACAGTTTTTCATATAAGGCCTTTTAAAGAAAGCTTCCTCCATGTCTAGGTAAAAGGAAGTCCTATAATCTGGGTAAGCTTAGTTGTAGAAGAAAGGATAGCAGCTCCTCTTTGCCAAATGAGTTTCTTTCCTTCACACAGTACGGACTTTTCCTTAGAAACATGCTGTCATCAATTAACATGAATTGTGACCTGCCACTTTTCACATAAGAAACAATAACATATCCCTACTTGCATTAAGACTATAGAGATTCCTGGAGTACAGCTTCTTCCAGGGTCTCATTACTGAGCGGGGAACAAGCAAGTTGTCAAACATCATAAAGTAAGTAGCCATAAGAGCCATTAAAGGGGAAATGTAGACTTTGCTGAGAGCAGCGAAGACAGGGGCACTCAGGTGAGAGGCACTCAGAGTGTGAATGGGACCAGGAAGGAAGGTAGTACGCACCTTTGAATGGTATCTGCCATGCCACTGCCTCTTGTAAATTGCTCTCTTAATAGACAACTTGGGAGTGGTTGGTTTTATTTGTGCAAACGTGGAGTCCTCTCCTGGCACTACTTAGTACGTGACACAAGTAACTGCAAACTGAAGAAAACAAACAGAATACTACAGTTAAGCAGAAGACTTCTCTTAAGTAGAGTCCTTCCACTTACCAGCCTTGGCAAAGAGCCTCAGTGTATATTTTGTATCATGACCCCATACATGAAATACTAACAGAAGTGGAGATTCTTTTTAAAGATAGTATCAGCATTCCTTGGGTAGGCTCTAAATCTTAAAAAGCAACTCAGCATGTTGTTTGCTGAATTATGCTGTCTGTTCATGTTTCAACACAGAGTAGACCTTGAAAACACAAACTGTTTATTTGTAAGGTGTTTACATGCCTCACAGAAAGAGTAAACTTGACAGGATATACTCTTTCATATGTTTGAATTGTAATACTATTAAATTATTTTTAAAGGGAATAGAGAAGACCCAGAGGTCCCAGGACCCTCTGGATTTTTAAGCGTCTGGTACCCTTTACTAAGTACCACCACTGCTGCCTTTTTTCATACTTCTATCTAGACAACTCCTGAAATTAAAAAGAGTGAAAAACAAAGGGGAGAGGAGGTTGTCTGCAGTTCTGAAACATCACCTGTTTCTCTTTCAAGACACCCTTCCCTCCTTCCTTCCTTCCTTCCTTCCTTCCTTCCTTCCTTCCTTCCTTCCTTCCTTCCTTCCTTCCCTCCTTCCATCCTTTCCACAGCTATCATTTTAAGAGTGTTACTAGGGAAACTGCAGTTCAGGTTTTGGCATGCAGCAGAAGGCAGTGGACAGAGAGCCACTGGAGGAGTATCAGGGTAACTAAGCCCACATCGTCATGGTTGCAGATCTTGTCTGCCTTCCTGCTTCTGGCAGATGTGCAACTCCATCTCTCTGTCCAAGTTTTGCTGTCAGCTTGAGGATTCAGCAGTTCCTGGGCATTTCAGTTATAATAAAGTTATGAGAGGGCTGACTGCCACAGTCTCATCTTCACCTATTGATCCCTAAACATGCAATAAGGATTGAGGCTACCAAAGTTTGTATTTCCATCCCTCAATACAGAACAGTGTCCAGTGACTCCACTAGATACTGTTACACAGACCTCCAAAGTCTTTTTTTTGCTATTGTTTCCCAGTAGACTACAGCCTTTTGTCCCTTTCTTCTGGGAAATCTGTCTCAGTGCTTTTTCTGGCTCCAGGATCCGGGCACATGGGATTTCTTCTCACAAAGTGATTTGTGCAAGTTAAGAGCTAGCCCTGGCACCAACATGTCTAAACACTCTTTAGTTTCCTTGACTTTTCTCATCATTTAGATTATGCAAATTCAGGTTCCACAGACTTTCTTTAGAGCCACAAATTTATGCAAATATTTTTCTCTTTCTGGGAGTGAGTTGTTTGGTTTTAGAGTCCATCTTTCTCAGATTTTCCATTCATCTTTTGCAATTCATCGTGAGAACTTCTTGGGGCTGCCTTGTAATCATTAAATATATTTCTATAGCCACCAGACAAAGACTACTATGAGCAAAAGCAAACCCAAATGCTAATCCAGTGTGCAACCTTAGGATGTTAGTACTGGTTTTTAAGAGTACCTCAGCACTTCAGAGATGTAGTGAAACTTTTTGGGAGATTTGGGTTTGGTTTGTTTAGGTGTTTTTTTTAAGAAAGGCTCCCACATATTCTTCTTGTGGGATAAGAGTGGAGCGTTTGAGCATTTGACAGTTCAAACAAAGCTTTTGCCTCATTGTGGAGAAGGCAGGCAGCAACACTTTGCAAGCACAGGCAATAATATTTTCTGCATAGCTCTTATTTTGCTGGAGGAAAGTTGCTCGGTGATTTCACTGTTTAAGATGCCAACATAGGAAACTCTAAGAAGTGGGTCTAAACACTTTCCCCTGTTTGTGTTTTATGCTCCACCAGGACTGTATTAGCCTCAGGAACCTGTTGTCCATTCAGAGACAATATAACAATATCTATTATAATGCAGAGGGAGCAAACCTCAAGTGGAGGCTTTAATGAGCCTCATTCTTACTTTACTGGAGGCAAGAAAATCCCTGCAGAAGTTTCTAGAATTGGGTGCTTTCTTATTCATGTATGTCCCTGCAGTACTGAAGAGTAGAAATGTCTTTTAATTATGGAATTTTGCTGCTGTTTTTTGCTTCTTCCTGTGGTAATAGATTAGGAGGTTTTCAAGGGCACTTGTAGAAATTCTACACTGAAATTTCCATTAACATTTCCTAAGTGGATATGGCCAGCAGGGACAGACCCCTCATTTATCTCCTAGTGGACATGTTGTTTCAGTGGAGGGAGGAACAAAGAAAGAGAAAGAACTAGATCATGCACTTTTGCCATGAAATGGCTAATTCTCACCTTCTCCAAAGACTCTCTAGAGAAATTCAGCCACAGGTGCCCCAGTACCCACCTGCCATCAAGTACAGGATAACTTGCAGGGATGGCAAGTACTCACAGATATTTTTGCCACCAGGAACTAAGGCAATGTTAAGCACTCTCTGCTGCTAGGAAAATCAATGAGATCTGTGTTGTGCACCTTGTAACATGCTCTAGCAAAGCTAATCCTTTTGAGAAAGTCAGCTCCACCCTCATTTAAAATGGACACCTACAATTAATGCACTCTTCTGAACACTTTGATTTCACCATGACCTATCTCTCCCCATCTAAGACAAGGAAAATAACAACACTTCATCTGATGGAGATTATAAGGATAAAGGCAATACTTACAAAGCTCTCGGATAATGTAGTGAGGAGAATTATAGAAAAATCTATGAGGAAAATAATGATTCTGCACTGAGCACAAGGACTGACTGGCATATAATAAAAAGCAAGGTTGGTGACTACAAATTCAGAGATTGCAGTCCAGCCTGTGAACTGAAGAAGATAGGATGTTACAAGGGGGGGAAATTGTATAGGATTATACTGTCAAAAACTATGTAAAAGCAGAGTGATTGTCCTTTTATCCTGTTGAAAACCTTACTGTGCTCAACAAGAAAGAGTTACTTCAGATCTCAAGAAGCTCTGGCTTTGGGCCGGGGGGTCAAGCCAGGGATCTCAAGTGAGCTTATCTAAGTGAGATGGCAACATGTAGTGTCACTGGACAGCCCACACACTGCTGTTTCACTGTGCATGGAAAATTGTGCAGAAACCTTGACCTCACAGAGAAATTTCAAACCTTTGTCTTTGTCTTTTGGTGGAGGTATCTGGACAGGTTGTGTATGTAAATATGACCGCTGCAAATGGACCATGCATTCGAAATTTATTTGAGAGATTTTGGGAGTCTTTGGGATTGGTTCAGCCACTTTGTACTTCACTCAGTAAAAAAGAGGGAAATATTATGTCCAAAGACTGGAGAAGGAAAAAATAGCCCTTCCTGCTTATAAGATTCATCCTTAAATGTCAGCAATAGTTTAGAAATTAAAGCATTACTGTAAATTGTTATTTTATATGTAACTTACAACAAAAAATGCTTTTGAAATGGCAGTAAGGTGAGGCAAACAAGACAGTGCCCTGCCTGCATCAGCTCTTCCTCCTGACATCAGCAGAGGTCAACAGAGTTGCCTTTCTGAGTATCATCAGCAAAAAAAGTCAAGCCGCAATTTTGTTAGGGTAGGTGGAAAAAGTAATTTACAGCCTTTAGTGATGCATATTTTATCACATCCTGGGGAGAAGCTGCAGTAGCCCCATAGCACTGTGATGCATAAAAAGATTCATTTAATAAGTCCCAAAAATAAAATAGAGCTAATTAAAACTCTGGTATAAACGTCATGCTGCAAATTTTAGTCAGAATGAAGGATCAAGTAAAAGTTTTAAATAGAAGTGAAATATTCCAAAAATATATTTGATGGTACTGAGGAGTCAGGTGTGTTTCACACATAGTGGAAACAGCATGTGTGGTGGGTTGACCCTGGCTGGATGCCAGGTGCCCAAAGCCTCTCTATCACTCTCCTCCTCAGCTGGACAGGGGAGAGAAAATATAACGAAAGGCTCGTGGGTCGAGATAAGGACAGGGAGATCACTCAGCAATTACTGTCATGGGCAAAACAGACAACTCAGGGAAATTAATTTAATTTATTACCAATCAAATCAGAGTAGGGTAATGAGGAATAAAAACTGAATCTTAAAACTTTCCCACCACCCCTCCCTTCTTCCCTGGCTCAACTTCACTCGTGATTTTCTCTACCTCCTTCCCACCAACAGCACAGGGGAGTCCAGTGTGAGTCCCTTCCACGGGGTGCAGTCCTTCAGGAACAGACTGCTCCAGCGTGGGTCCCCCACAGGGTCACAAGTCCTGCCAGCAAACCTGCTCCAGCGTGGGCTCCTCTCTCCACGGGTTCACAGGTCCTGCCAGGAGCCGGCTCCAGCAGGGGCTTCCCACAGGGTCACAGCCTCCTTTGGGCATCCACCTGCTCCAGCATGGGGTCCTCCACTGGCTGCATGTGGATATCTGCTCCACCGTGGACCTCCATGGGCTGCAGAGGGACAGCCTGCCTCACCATGGTCTTTACCACAGGCTGCAGGGGACTCTGTGCTCCGGCGCCTGGAGCACCTCCTCCTCCTCCTTCTTCACTGACCTTGGTGTCTGCAGAGTTGTTTCTCTCACATATTCTCATGCCTCTCTCCGGCTGCAATTGCTGTTGCACAGGTTTGGGTTTTTTTTTTTCCCCATCTAAAATATGTTCTCCCAGAGGTGCTACCACCATTGCTGACTGGCTCAGCCTTGGTGAGCGGCAGATCCATCTTGGAGCTGGCTGACGTTGGCTCTATCAGACACAGGGGAAGCTTCTAGCAGCTTCTCTCAGAAGCCACACCTGTAGCCTCACTGCTACTAAAACCTTGCCACATGAACCCGATACCTGTGCTGGTTTGGGCTGGGATAGAGTTAATTTTCTTCATAGAAGCTACTATGGGGCTATGGTTTGGATTTGGGCCGAAAACAGTGTTGATAATACAGGGAAGTTTTAGTTGCTGCTGAGCAGTGCTTACACAGAGTCAAGGCCTTTTCTGCTCCTCACCCCACCCCACCAGTGAGTAGGCTGGGGGTGCGCAAGAAGCTGGGAGGGGACACAGCTGGGACAGCTGACCCCAGCTGACCAAAGGGCTATTCCATACCATATGGCCTCATGCTCAGCATATAAAGCTGGGGAAGAAGAAGGAAGGGGGTGACTTTCGGAGTGACGGCGTTTGTCTTCCCAAGTAACTGTTAGGCATGATGGAGCCCTGCTTTCCTGGAGATGGCTGAACACCTGCCTGCCCATGGGAAGGAGTGAATGAACTCCTTATTTTGCTTTGCTTGCATGTGCGGCTTTTGCTTTCCCTATTAAACTGTCTTTATCTCAACCCTCGAGTTTTCTCACTTATACTCTTCCGATTCTCCCCCCCGTCCCACCAGGGGGGAGTGAGCGAGCAGCCGGGTGGGGCTCAGTTGCCGGCTGGGCTTAAACCATGACAGTCCTTTTTGGCACCCAACATGGGGCTTGAAGGGTTCGAGATAACAACAGGTTTGATTGGAATGTGCTAGATCAAACTTATAGCTGTTATTGCTGTTTAGCTGTTTATTGGCAGGCTCCCGTGCTTGCCATAGGGCTTGCTTGCCTTCCTGTATATTAGAGTGTAGTGCTCATTAGTGGCTGCTTTTTGCTTTTGCTGCTTGCTGTGCTGCTGTGTTGCTGTACTGCTGATCATCTGACTCTGCTGTGACTGGGAACACTTTGATAACAGCAATGGCCATGCACCTGGGCTGGCAGATGGCCAGGGCATCACTGCTGCTTCTCTGCTGCTATACTGGAGAGGCTGGAACTCCAGTGTGAACTCAGGTCGAAGGGACTGTCACCTATGTATGAGTCCATGTGGGAGCAGGACACCCCAAAGCTTCTGTGGCTGTGGATAAGCCTATGCCAGAGCATGTACATTTCAAAGTGTCTGTGGCTGTGCTTATGTCTGTGCTGCAGCAGGTATACCTCTGAAGGGATTGTGGCCCAAGGGTAAGTCCACAGTGGAGAAAGTACACCTTGAAGCATCTGTGGCTGTGCATGAGGTCATGCTGAAGCACATCAAAGTGTGTGGCCATGGATAAGCCCATGACAGAGCAGGTATGCCCCTGGAGGGACTGCAGCTATGGGTAAGGCCATGTTGGAGCACGTTTTTCTCTGAAGGCATTGTGGCCCATGGAGAGGGCCACGCTGGAATAGGTGCACCTCAAAGTGACTGTGGCTGTGGGTAAGTCTATCCCACAGCAGGCATATCACTGGAGAGACTGTGGCTCATAGATAAGGCTCCACTTGGAATGGGTACACCCCTAAGGGACTGTAGTCTGTGGATACGTCCAAGCCAGAGCAGGGGCAAGGGGAGGAGTTCATTGCAATGTTAAACCAAATGGTCTGGTCCAAAGGGATCGGGGGTGGAGACTGTAATGGAAATACCTTTAAATTGTAGTAACCCAAGATCTGAGTTGCATGTTTGTGCTGCTTTTGGCTGGGATAGAGTCAATTTTCTTCATAGAAGCTACTATGGGGCTATGGTTTGGATTTGGGCCGAAAACAGTGTTGATAATACAGGGAAGTTTTAGTTACTGCTGAGCAGTGCTTGCACAGAGTCAAGGCCTTTTCTGCTCCTCACCCCACCAGCGAGCAGGCTGGGGGTGCACAAGAAGCTGGGAGGGGACACGGCTGGGACAGCTGACCCCAGCTGACCAAAGGGCTATTCCATACCATATGGCATCATGCTCAGCATATAAACTAGGGGGAAAGAAGAAGGAAGGGGGGATATTCAGAGTAATGGCATTTTGTCTTCCCAAGTAACCATTACAACGTGATGGAGCCCTGCTTTCCTGGAGATGGCTGAACACCTGCCTGCCCATGGGAAGGAGTGAATGAATTCCTTGTTTTGCTTTGCTTGCGTGCGCGGCTTTTGCTTTCCCTATTAAACTGTCTTTATCTCGACCCATGAGTTTTCTCACTTTTACTCTTCCTATTCTCTCCCCCATCCCACCGGAGGGGAGTGAGCAAGTGGCTATGTGGTGCTTAGTTGCCAGCTGGGCACAGTATTTGGAGAGGGCATAGATTTACTGAGCTCAGGGCAGAGGAGCAGGCTGTGTTTCGTGATCAGGGTACTGAACTTGTATTAGAATAGGGTTGCCCAGTCATCGTCTTCCACAGGGACATTTACAAAGGCTTTTTGTTGTCCCCTCTGCAGTTCACAGTCGACCCTCCTGGTTTTTCACAGAAACATATGCAGGGAGCAGCTCCCCCGCAATTCTCCAGTTGTATTCCAGACTGCGGTGCCTTCCGTACAGGAGATGTTAACATACCGCTTTCCCCAGGAAGGAAGTAGGGGCAGAAGAGCAGCAGTGATTGCAGGAGATAGAGTGTAATTCATTTTTCAAGGGTCATGCTACCAATACTGCCATTTACCTCACCAAGTCATGATGCCACAAGCCTTTCAGCTTTCTGAATCTATTATTTCAAAGACTGTAACTGCTCATGTTTTTCTGAGGCTGAAATTTGTCCTTTGGAGGAGTGCTTTAAAGTGCAATTCCTTTGATAGATACATACAATGCCTACTTGAAGTAAAAGGAGAAGAAAAACAGGAAAGACCAAAGTGTGAGGGTGTTCACATTCCCCTTCTATATGTGTAAAATTGTCTGTGTGGGACAAACTGACATACTCAAGTGGAAATCTGATAAATAAAACTAAGGAGAATTGGGAGAAGAAAGGAGGGATGCAGAGGGGTGTGGACCGGCGGGGCAGGGAAGGAGTGGGGTGGGGAAGGGGCAGGAGGGAAAGGAAAGGAAAGGAAAGGAAAGGAAAGGAAAGGAAAGGAAAGGAAAGGAAAGGAAAGGAAAGGAAAGGAAAGGAAAGGAAAGGAAAGGAAAGGAAAGGAAAGGAAAGGAAAGGAAAGGAAAGGAAAGGAAAGGAAAGGAAAGGAAAGGAAAGGAAAGGAAAGGAAAGGGAAGGGAAGGGAAGGGAAGGGAAGGGAAGGGAAGGGAAGGGAGGGAAGGGAAGGGAAGGGAAGGGAAGGAAGGGAAGGGAAGGGAAGGGAAGGGAAGGGAAGGGAAGGGAAGGGAAGGGAAGGGAAGGGAAGGGAAGGGAAGGGAAGGGAAGGGAAGGGAAGGGAAGGGAAGGGAAGGGAAGGGAAGGGAAGGGAAGGGAAGGGAAGGGAAGGGAAGGGAAGGGAAGGGAAGGGAAGGGAAGGGAAGGGAAACTTTGGCAAGCACCACTGTCATTAAGACACAAGCTGAAAAGGGCATATGGTTCATCGTTTGTGTCCAAGTAATGCTGCTGAGAGCTTCACAAATATACAGAGGAGACCATAGACCCCAAGGTTTTAATATATGGATGAAATATTCTTTCAAGAATTGAATTTCAGTCAGTCTGGCCTATTTTTCAACCATTTAAAGTAAATTTTATGGGCTCAAGTACTTTTTCTCCTTAGAGAACTCAAAGCCAGCTGTAATTTTTTTAATAACGTTTGCAGTTGATTGTTCCCAAATGGAAATGAATTAGTTTTCCCCATTTGGAAAATACATAAAACTAGATCGGGTTCCTTCATTTATAAAAGCAGATATCATTCATGCTTTTAATTTTACTTTTTTCTTTATATTAGTTATGGAACTATTGAAGGTTCCTTGAACTGACTCATGGCCTTTTAATAGGTCATTTCTGACACAGTCAGTTCTAACGAATTCATAAAAATCAGTGCAGTTTACTGTTATTAATGCTTTAAAATGATCCTGGCAATATTCTTCCTCCTAAATGCTTCATTAGTACTGTTGTATCTTCATATGCCAGTGGTCATCAGACATTATCCCTGGGCCT
Source organism: Mycteria americana (assembly GCF_035582795.1). NCBI lineage: Eukaryota > Metazoa > Chordata > Aves > Ciconiiformes > Ciconiidae > Mycteria > Mycteria americana. Next base: position 62,208,647 of record NC_134396.1, read on the forward strand.
TGAGACATAAGAAATGCTTAGTGAGAGAACTCAGAGCTTGTAATAAGATGTCCTAGATAAATTTAAGGTACTAATTAGTGAAATTCATCACTTCTCACTTAGCATTGCATGGGTTTTTTTACCCGGGCTCTTTTGTTGTCACTTTTCTGCCATCACTTAACACAGGTTTAAAATGCACTTGTTGTCTTGCCTGTAATCAAAATGTTTATATCTATTTGGAACCTACTTTTAGAAATACTAATCTCCATATGGAAGATCAAAACATCATTGACGGAATATGCCAAAAGGGTTTCTTTCATGAGTTGCCTCTAGATTACTCCTCCAGAGATCAAAACCTTCATCAGTACCAAAGGAAGAGGGAATTGGTTCCTTTGCATAATATTTGCATAGAAGCCCTGTGTTCATACCTGACTTCAAAGGGTGTATTTTACCACCCCTCTCTCAAAGGGATTTTGTCTGGCTCCATATGGGGATAAAACCCCTCCTTCAGGGCAACACAGTTGCACAGAAAAGGAGGGAGCACAGCTAGCCCCTTCCCCACAGTAAATGACTGGGACACTGAGAGCACTTGCCCTGCCTGGCCACACAAACACAGACATTCAGATCACCTTTACTGTTCAGAGACAGGGAGAAGGGCAGGAAAATAATGGAAAGAAAATGTTGCCATGCCTGTTCATCATAGCATCCTCATTAACATTTTATTTGGCTTGAGCCTATTATGCAGTATTAACAGAGTATGAGGAAGACACTGTCCACCTGAGTCCAAGTGTTGTTCTAGGGTACCCTCATTGAACTCAACACAAATGAATTAAGGAGTTAGAAGGTCCATTTGGTATTGTGTTAGTTTATAATATAGGAAATGAAAATGTTACATTTTCAACTTTATAAACATTTTAGGGAACTATCTGTCAAGTGCAAGCTGGCAAATTGTTTGGCTCAGCATGCGAGGGCAGTGAGTTTATCTCAGCATCAATGATTAAATTGGTGGTTTGGGACTGATTAGTCTGAGCAATACGTTTGCAGATTTGAATGAAATAAGTGATTTGTGACTTAGGGAGGGGGAGCAAAATCAATAATGCAATTCCCTAGAGCAAAAAATAAGTTAACACAAAGGCAGTGAACTTATCCTGGACTTACTTTACCAGCCTATACAATGGCAGAAAAAACACTAATAAAGTCTGGGTGACTGCTGTATTTCAAAATATGCCCCAAAATAACTATCAAGGTATGTGACATCACATTAAAGTGAGGTTTCTTGATCAAGCAGAGATAGCACACAAAGCCTTCTAACATTCCAGTCAACAAATGTTGTGTTTTGGAGTGTGGCAAAACTCACTTGCCCAGTTATTAATGAATGAGAACATCCTTGACAATGGGATTAAAATGTGAAAAAGGCAGTGATAAGGAAGAAGACATGTTAATTAATGGTATGTCTTCCTCAGAATATATCGCTTTTCTGCATCAGCATTATAAATAATTGAGTAACTTCTTGAGGCAATCATGCAGAGACTGTTTGTAAAAGCAGTAACTTTAAAAGAAAAAAAATCTGCATAAATGGCTATGGTAAGTGCAGTGGGAATGTGCAGATGTAAGCGAAAGGTCAGTCAAGCTTAATATAATGTAGGGTTCAGTCCTTCTGTTGTACTTCACCAAAATTCATATCATTATGCTGTAGTGGTTGGTTTTGCTAGGATATTAAAGTACAGTTGACCTCCTCCTCCTTCCAACATTCAATTTTAGATTTAAAATGTCAAAATGTAGATGGCTATTAGATAAAGTTATGCTGTAAAGGGTATTGGTTGAGTCAAAGCTCACTTCCATGGTTTGCGTATCAGTTATTTCCTTCATATTAACATATTGAATGTAACTTTTTCCAGATGTCAAAGGGTTAAATTATGTTTACACATAAAATGTCACCTCTGATACTTGACAGCAGGGACTGTGACTCTGAATTACAGAAGAGGATGCTATGCAGCGAGGCCAAAAATAACCCCCAGGAGGTCAAATGAGTTTGGAGAAGTTTAGGTAAGTGTGTGTGTGTCTGTATGTCTGTGTGTGGTTGGTTGGTTGGTTGGTTCACCTGAAGAAAGAAGGCCCACGCAACTGCTTTGCTTCTCATCATCTCCATTATTCACAATAACATTCCTTTTTGGTCAGCTTTCACTGAATTTGATAGACAGAAGACGTCTTAAGGAAATGATATTTAATACAGCATCCCATATATTTAATACCTTTGACAGCTAAGAATTGTAACTCTAATATTGGCACCACCAGTTTTATGGAGAAAAGTAGGGAAAACAGCCATATCCATTTTGTCTGGCAGCTGCCTGCTGGCCAGGATGACTACTTGTAGTAGGATCTAGCCACAATCAGTGCTGCCCCTCACTTGGTTGACATGTCAAGGAGGAGGAAGGAAGGGTCATGTGAAGGGACATCTATGTGCTGTGATGGGCATTAAGGGTGCCCGAATTACTGCAGTAAACCTCTCATGTGAGCCATGGAAAAGCTGCCATGAGAGTGAGTATAAGGGGTACAGGGACCTTAGCTCTCTCTCCTGCAAACACTTCTTCATCCCTTCTTTTTTAATACAATATCAATTTTGCTCTGCCATATTTTTCCCTTATAAACTCTAACCATGGAGAAAAAGAGGATATTTCCACATGTGGAAAAATTCATTGAATTTTTCAATGAAAGAAAAATTTTAAGAAGATGGGAAACAGAAAAAGAGAGGAGGGTATGGCTCCTAGGTGTTGCAGGCAGAAAACTGTAAGTGTATGGCCACAGCCTTGTGGGAGGGAAGGAGGAAGGGTGGAACATCTTGGCACAGCAGCCCAGAAGATTAAGCAGCTCCCTTGCCATTGCCAGAATAACGGAAAAGAGGCACATGAGGGCAGAGGAGGTGAAAAGGCAAAGGCAGCAGCTTGTGCAACAGAGTAGGAAGAAACTCTGGATGCTGTTGAATAGAAGCTGCAGTGGAGACTTCCCTGTCTTGAGCAGGTCTCAGATCTCTTCCACTGGAGCACAATGGAGCGATCTGCCTCCAAGAACTGTCATAGGAAATCTGGTAATCCTATTGCAGATAAACCTCACCTGCTGTTACTGCTATTTCCACTCACACTTGGGAACCCGCCAGCAAAATGACACATGCTGAAATTTTTTAGCAGCAGTTGTTTGCCAGCCTAAGAAACCAAAGAGACTCTTGAGTATTACAAAGGGATTGTTTTGCCTTTCTTTGTCATCTCCTGGAGAATCAATGATTTGAAAAGACCAAGGCTTGTTTCAGTACCCTGAAAAGCTAAGGTGCTGTCGGTGACTTCAGTGCAGCAGCTGCATGTTTCACCTACGCAAGATTGGTGTGTAAACAGCGCAGGTGATTTAAGCATAAGCCTCACAGGAGAGCAAAAAGGGAAAAATAGATAAGTGGCAACTTGATCCATCCTAGTACAAAAGTATGAGCTTGACTTTAGACACTCAGTTTCAGCATTGCTTAATTTACTGGAATGATTCACCTTCTTAAAGATAAGTATATGCGTGTGTGCTTTGCTGCATGAGGTGTGTTTAAGCAATGCATTGCATTCTCAGTTACCCCATTTAGACTGATTAAAATGATACATCATTTGAGTGAGACACAGCTTTAGCAAATGGAAGAATAAACTGGAGCACAGTGAGAGGAAAAGTTTGTGAAGTTGATTTGTGTAGCAGTCAGCCAGTTTGCGAAGTATCTCTTGGAACACCCCGTGGCAAACCATGACAAAACTCAAATCATTGCAGGATATCTGGCTGTTGAAGTACTTTATCTGTCACATGTTTCTGCAATACAGCTCCCCATGTCTCAGGTGTTGCTTTGTTTTGGGGACATGTTAAAGAAAAGCTAATGAAGAGTTAAGAAATGCTTGTCTTCTCTTCAGTCTGTTTTTCTTTCTGTTTTATTTCTTTCCAGTGTTTCTAGGCAGTTTTTTTGTTACTGTCTGTTGTGGTAGGATTCCTGAATGCTAGCTGTTTCCAGCCACTTGGTTCAACTCCAGGAAGTCATGCTGAGTGAATTACTGCAACATGCGAAAATGGTGCAACAAGTATATTTTACACTCCCCTTGAATCAGATGGGTGAGTGCAAATTAAATTTTGCACTAACCTGCTCAAAACAGTTAGCACACGATTGGTATCTGAATGTTTAGGCTGGTTGCAATATGAAAAATACAGAAATTTCACCTATTTGAGCAATGTACAAATATAGCAAAAGTATTTTTCACCTTTATCAAAAATCAGGGACTTTCAGCCGCTCTGCTAGAATGATGTGAAGTTGAGCCTTTGAAGAATGCTACGTAATACACATCACATTATACAGGTTTCAAAACCAGTCAGGGCCTATTACCAGATGGGCAGGAAGCAGAAATCTCCAAGGCATTTATTACCTAAAAGGTTACAAGGTGCTGTGACCTAGCAATCTGAACATGAGAAATGGGGAATTTTGTTCTACTCTATCACTGATTAGCTATATGCACTGAAATAACTTTTATTGCTTTTTTTCTTTGCCTCAGTTTCCCCTACGATGTTGGGCAATCATCATCTCTTTTCAATCTGGCAATTGATAAAAACTGCAGGCTGCTGTTGTTTTTTTTCCTGTCCTGTGTTAATACTGCTTATTAGCAGTCCGTCCGGTCTCAGAATCTCGCAATATGTTTTTTTGGCACTCTGAAAACTATTGTTTCTGAAGGTAACCACCCAAATCATATTGTTGATAATCTATATGCAACCATTCATCCAGGTGTGGCCTTCCCGGTAGGAGAGCTGTTTCATCTACTGGCAGTCCTCACTGCTACATGGCAGAAATGACCATGGAAAAGCCAGCATGGAGAAGCTGGCAACAGCATCACCACCTCCTTCCCCCAGGGTCTGTTAAGTGACCTTCAAGTACACCCAGAGATCCCTACGTGCAGAAACAGTGTTTCATCCTGCTTTGTGGCCTCCTCTTTAACTAGATGGTTGAACCTGAATTCAGTCTTCCCTCCTTGCATTGAGGGGTGGCACAAATGCAGAACATCTCAGGGTCTACTTTGAACACCCTTGACTAGTCACACCAGCACCTGGGGCTTCTGCATTTCAGTGGAGCAGGCATTGCAGGCTGTGGGAATCTGCAGTATCAGACAGTTTCTCTTCAGGACAAACCTGTTAGGCAACATTCATTCTTTATCAGCATGCAACAAGGAACAGCTTCTGGGCTGAGACATGCCCTGGGACACTGTGGAAGAGCGCTTTAGCTAGTGCTGTAGCATCATATGTGGGAGAAGCGAGACATTTGTAAAAATGTTTGGTAAAATTCCCCTCTCAAAAATGCAGGAAAACTCATGCTGTATAAAGCAACTTCTAAATTTCACTCTCTTTTGCAAAAACAGCAAGAGTGAAAAAGCAGCCATGTAGCAGCAGCTTCTAAATTTACCTTGGTACCTTTATATTGCAGGATACAACTGCAGCACACTACAGAGTTCATACATGTCTATGCACCCTCTATTTCAAATGTCTTGTTTGAGTGCTTCAGGCCTAATTGTTGGCTCAGTTATCATAAACCATGGGGAATGTTGACTGAAGGTCTCACAGCAAAAGAGGATAGAGGCATTGTGTCTTAAGTTGCCTAGGGCATACGGGACAAAGGCTTCCTTGTTTCATGCAGAGTAAACTCATCAAGTCCACATTGTTTCAAGTTAGATTTTGCCCTGGGTTCAGAAATGGTTAGAATGAGCGAAAGCACAAAAAGGCAAGTGATTTACAACCCGGTGGGGAAAAATTAAATTACATGAAATAATAAATTGAGAAACAAAACATCTTTCTTTGATTATTTTTCTTCCATACTCCTCTATATGTGGTGGCTGTTGTCATCACTGTTTTGTAAAGAGAGACTGAACTTTATCGCTGTGTAGTTAGGGTTTAGGTTTTGGGTTTGGGGTGGAAGGGTTTGTTCTTTGGTTTTCTGGTTTTTTTACTTTGTGAAAAGACAAAAACAGAGCTGAAGGAATAGCATAACATGACTGCATATTTCTTTTTTTTATCAAGGAATAAAAAGGCTCAAACAAACTCTGAATCCTGTAATGGAAAATAGAAAGTGTTTCACATTGTTCATTCATGACTCTTTCTGCTGTAATTAAGCAGCTAATGCTCCAGATGGCTTAGTTTTCAAAATTAATAAATTTCAGCTCTGCTGAACGCTTTATTTCAAAATGTGCAAAATACTAACCAGAAGCTTTTAGTAACTTCAGTCGTAAACGTCCCAAAACACTGGAGGCTTTGTGACATTTGCCACGTGGGGCAGGGATGTAGTGTCCCAAACTTTGCACTCTGTGTAGCACTGTGCCAACTTGGCTTATGCAGTTCCCAGGATCCAGTCCCTGCCCAGCAGCCCCTCTGGTGCAGATTCAGCATTTCTCTCAGTTAGGCATTGCCTGTCCTCTTTGCATCAGTTTTCAGGGATGGACTGAGACTTTGGCAAAGGATATTTGAAGGGAGACATCTGGCCCTAACACCCCAGTCAAAATGAGAGTCCTGCTTGTTTCTTGGGACAAATATGTGCAATATCACCAGCATCAGCATTAAAGCGATTTGCCACAGTTGCTTGTGGAGGTCAACTGAACTGAATTTCCATTTGTTCTCCGTCTGTGGCAACCATCTGCTTGCTTTGGGAGGAGGTCTGCAGATACACGTTCTTATCCTGCTTGCTCAGGCCTGGGGTGCAGCTAGCCTATGCTAGGACTTACCAGAGGATTCGTTCTGCCTTGCATGCTTCCCTAGACCAAGTCCAGTCCAGCCTTTAAGTTCAAATTTCTTTATCAGCAACTTAATGTGTGAGTCTGGAAAAGAAAATGTTCCTCTGACTTTTCTGTGCAGCTTTTCTTATGATGGCATGCACGTGTGAAAGTACTGCTTAATGGATGATATGTTATTTCATGTTTTCTTGCTGTTGTTCCTGAGGATGAACTACTTTTACAAAAAACACTGCATTAAACTTGTAGAAGTCTTCAGGCATTATGAACGCTTTTTTCATCTTCTGCACTGCTTCTTTTTGCTGGATCATTTGTCAGCAACCTCTGTCATGTAGCTGCAAACTTAAAATATCTCAGAAGTTTGAGCCTCCTAAAAGGCACATTGCTTATACTTTCCAACATCCTTGATAAAGGCAGGGCACTTAGTACTAAGGCCAGTGCAAAAATAAGCGTTGCTTCTTCTGCAGAGCTTATGGTGTGAAAGCAAAGGCCTTTCAGGGGAGTGCGGGGAAGATTTGGAGAGCAAGGTCTAGCCCACAGTATGGTTTTGGGAAGGTTTCATGAATGAGATTAATTTTTAAGGCTATTAAAGATGCAGGTGAAGTCCTCAGTAGCGTGATGGATCTGGCATCTCATATAAATACCCATCACTGAATGGGGTGTGCTCCCCTTCCTGTGCCACAGAAGGTACAGAGCATTATCTTTGTTGCTAGTTTCTTAGAGGTAACTCTCCCATAGTGCTGGGACATAGCCAGTTGTTTGTACTCTCACATTCCTGAGTTGATAGTACCAAATGTTTGTAAACACCTTGCACCAAAGAGAAAAATTCAGTTTGTGGAACTGATTCTGGGCAGAGTCCAGCCTGTGCTCACCTTCCTTCGGCAGTGTCACCACCTCGCTGCTCACTCACAGCCCCAAGCAGAGCAGAGCAGACACACAGCGTCTTTGCTTTGTGTCAGTGCCCAGAGGCCCCCAAGGGCCACCAAAGAAATCCATATTTGTCTTTTCCTTGGCTCTCCCAGTAGCTGGAAGAAAGATGTTCTGCAAGATGGTGTGTGAGGCCAGCATCACTTGAGGATTTGATTTTGCAGACAGAACTCTCTGGGTTTGGATTTATGGTTCCCACATGCTGGTCTGTCAGCATGAAGCTGCTGCAACACAGCCAATGTTCTGGGTTGCTGTTTGTGGCTTTTTGTACCTTTTTGCACCTTTTCAAATGAAGACTGTGCTCACTATCAGACCAAGCTGATGACAAGCAAGCTTGGGCTGCACCTTATGAGAACATGAGATATGGTTTTATCTCATATTTTCATGTGCAGGTCAGTTATAGCCCTTTTACCCTATTTCCTCTGAAGCTGCATTCATAAAAGAGCTTTGAGTTTTATCCACCACCACCCCAACCACCTGTTTCTGTCTCTGAAAACAGGCTTATTGTAAATGATTCAAACCACAAATGAGAGCACAGGGAAAGGGATCGTTTGATTTACTGTAAGGCCACAGTGAGATTTCTTTCAAGCTCTGATAAACAGGCTTCTCAAAGATATTAATAAGTATCTCCAGGGCCAGGACCTCCGTTTACCCATTAGACTCTTAGCGCACTTATGAAAGGCTGCACTTAAATGAAAACAATTCCTTTCTAAGGTCACGGCCCTTCGTGGTGGGCTTCACATCCCACACAAGGAATGCTCTGTGTGGTCAGTGCTCAGAGCTGTCGGGCATCAGGCAGTCGTAGAAACTGCGAGACTATGGGAGTAGTGTAGGAGTAACTTGTGGATTTACAGAAGAAATAATAACTTCTAGTTGATGTTGGCAGTGCTGAGAGCTGAGAGTGGGAGCAGAGAATGAAAAAGGCAGTTCTCTAAAGGATTCCCTTTTAAAGATGTCATCGGCAAGGGCTGCCAGAAGAAGAGTATCAGGGTTGTAGAGACTACATCAGTAACAGCAGTAAGTGATAACAGGAGGCCCTGATAGTAGGCTGGGAGTTTCAGTTGCTGCAGAAGAAGTAGGAACTGAAACGCAGAGGGGACACTGTGTCCACACACCAGCAAGCCTGTACCGCAGCATCACAGCAGCTCAGGAGGCTCCGGCTCCCAGACCCGCATCTCGCTCACTGTCCTTTGTTGTGTCTCACCATATTTATCACCTGCGCTTGTGAGGTCAGGAGCAGGGCCTGCCAGCTGGAGCAGCTGGTGGGAGGGCAGGCCCAGGAGCAATTCTGCACCCAGCCCACCCCCCTGGGCACGCGTTGTGTTGTGGTACGGTATACTCGGTGAACGCCGTGATCACCTTCACATACTGCACTTTCTCTGTTTCACAGCATTTTCGTCCTCACTTGCCCTTGTTGTGCTGGTAGTAGGACTGCTTCTTAAATCCTGCACCTCCTGGGTGGTTTCAAACAGTCCTGTTTGTGCTGATTTAAAAACAAGAAAAAAAAAACAAAAACAAAACAAAAAAACCAAGAGCAATTTCCTCCTTCAAGCCAAATTAGGAGCAGTCAGAGTCAATCGCAGACATAGTGAACTGTTAAACTATTGTGATATAATGTAAAACATTCTAGCTAGAAACATACGTTTAATTATTCCAATGGGGAGCTGAGACTCCAAGTTTAGGAAGATTAGTTTCTAGTTCAGGTCAAGCATAAAATAATTGATTTTAAAGTACATCACTCTTATCGCTAGCTCTTTTATTCGAGAATATTCCTAGAATGATCTTATATGTCTTTTTCTCTCTTCTACAATTCTCTTATACCACTGAATTACAATGGACTTAAATATCATATATTCACTGAAAGTAAATTAAAAATAGCCAAAGTGTGATAATATATAGTGGAATTAAGCAATAATACATAGCATTTACTTTTATGACTCTTTCAGTGTCGCTTCTTGTGAGCAATGACACCACATTGAATTCACCTTATTGAATGCTCTTTTACATATCTTGCAGTCAACAAAGTTGCTCAGACAGCACCTTAACTATTTCAAATCTCTTGTGAGTCACTCAGATCTCTAAATCTACCACAGTTCACCCATCACCAATTAAAAGATAACCTAACGAGCCCTGAGATAGCTCGACCACCTTTGATATAGCAAAGATTAGCAAAAGTGTCCTCCAACATTTCAGTACAACTCAAAACTTAGAAAAATCTGGAGATCTGCTTCCTGGAACAGAGCATTAAGTGTTTGTTCCAGGATGAATGACTGAGAGATTCAGTGATTTGTGTATTATTCTCTAGTTTGGTGGTTATCACAATAATAAGTACGCTATAAAAAAAAAATCATACCACAACCTGTGTAGGAAAACTCACTTCTTTCCCAGCCTTAATCTAGTGTGTGTTCAAAGGATTATTGTAAAAATATTCTTGTTTCTGAGCTATAAAAGTGAAACCCACATGTGCTGTGCTGGATTATTTTTATTACTTTTTAAAAAATCTATTTCACATTTCCAGGAGATTTCACCACACTTAAGGTTTTGATTTATCATCCATCTATTTCAACATTGTATAACTGATCATTATAACATGGGCTAAGAAGAAATGGTTAATATTCACAATAATGACAGCTTTGGGACAAATTATTCAGGCGAGCCTAATACTAATTTTTTGAGTGTTCTGCCTTCACAGGCAATGCATAGCCCTCTGGTAGGTCTGGTGATGACCTGGCTTGTCTCAGGTAAGCCTTGGGAAGGACCATGCCTGAAGGAGAGGCAGAGTTCTCCTTTGATCTTCTGAGCAGCTAGGAAGCTGCCCAGGTTCAACTCTAGTCAAAGAATGAAGCAGTGCCCTTGCTGTGTGCTCAAGTGCTTTCATTTGAGTGTTTTGATGAGAGCCCTACTTCCAAGGTCACCTAAGACCTGGAGGAACATGACTAAGGCTTGCTGCTGATCTGGGTACTTTTTCTGTGCCCTGTTTCTATCTGGGTAGTTGATGAGCAGCAGGGTACAGTCTGAGTGTATTTACAAAATACAGCAACGTACGTGTTTAAGATCAGTAATTAAATCACATAGAAGAACTTGTTAGAGAATGAATTTCCACCCAACCTTTTTTTTTTTTCTCTAATTCTTAATACAGAGTGGGAAGGAAAAGTCGACATTCAGAAATGATCCATGAGGTTCATTTGGGAGGGAAAACTGTTTTGGTAAAAAAGCTGTGGTCACATTCCAATCCTCAAAATATTTGTATAAACATTGCAATATTTTAACATTACTGAAAACCTTTTCAAAGTAAAAATAAATAAAATGGTGCAATATGCCATTTTGATATTTTTAAAACAATTCTGTTTCTAAAACAAATGCTGATCTATGAAATGCTGTTTGAAATATGTCAACTTTACTGAAATGCCTGTTTCCGGGGCAACCCTGTTTGATTTACACTTTCTGACCAGATTTTCTCTGCAGAACTTTCATGCTATTACCCTCTATTGCACTCTCCAGTCACAGCATCTTCAGTACCTATTAGTCTCCTGCCCTTCCTAAAGTGCTCTTTAGTAAGTCAAAGTAAATGGGTAGGGAGAAATGGTCTTTAATATTTTACTGAGCAAACCTGGTTATAGCCAGTCTCCTGTCACGCAGCCTTGGTTCCTGAAGTGTGTTTCATTAATTCTCCAGTATGTCCTGTGATATCCTTTCTGATCATCATAGGATAAAGTTCATTTCCTTCACACTTTTTTTGGAGCTCTTTGAGGTGGTCTTCATTTTTGTTTCCAGATGTACCAACAGTTTTGTGCTTCTAAGCCAAATGTGGTTTAAATTTCCCTTCCATTCAGGAAATGAACAAAATAATCCATGGCTATGCTCATGTAAAGCACATCATTTGTCTCCCAAGTGCTTGCAATAGAGTCAGAAAAAGCAGCTGAATGCTGGCTGTCCTTAACAATGAAACTTTCTCATTTCCAGCCTAAGACCCATTACAGGGCAGGAGTTCATTCTCCAAAGCGACTTCAAAACATTTTATGTGTCATTGTCAGCCACGTTAGTTTACTAAGTTAAAAGACAACAGGGATATCTGAGGGAGGTGGAAACTACTTTAGTGCTTCCTGCCCCTCGCAAACATTTGGTCCTAAAGCACAAGAGCAAATGTGATTTCATCTTAAAGTTTAAAGATGGGTCTGGTCCCAAACCGTGCCAGCATAGTTCTGCCCTCTCCAGACCACCAGCGGGGCACCCAGCTCCTGCCAAGTCTGTGGCAAGGAAATGCCAGGAGAAATGTCCTTCTGGCCACCCTGGTCTGGGAGGGAAGGTCCTGGGGAGCTGCAGGATGTGAGAGCCCAGCCGCCCCCAGGACCCGGTGTGAATCATCCTGCAGCTGCTACTGCCTCGCTAGCAGCAGACATTTGATGAGTTGCTTTCTAACCCAGTAACCTGGCAAACACTGCGTAACCTGTGTGAAACCCAGACAGTCCAGATCAGACCTGAACATCAGGCAAATCTTTTTAATCTTTTTTTTTTTTTCCACATGTATATGAGCACCTTGTTCATAACTGATTATTGTTTAGCTGGGCAGGGGGAACCCTAATGTTTCCAAAGCAGGAACAAGCTGGTATCTTAGAGGAATATGTTCAAAGCTAGGTTTAGAGTTATTCACTGCGTGAGTCAATAAGCACTGTAGAAAACACAGATGTTTATATATGCTGTCAAGTAAATTTAATTATTTTTCTTGTCATCCCATGCATGCACACATATACTCACTGTCCAACATAGTTATCTGTCACTGTTTTGGGTTTGTATTCTGGGAAAACAGGTAAGAGATTTTTGTTTAAACAAAGAAACAAACAATAAATCCTTGCCTTTTGGTCCAGTGGTCTGAAGCCAAAACCACTACAAATATATTACTCCACATGTTTCAGATTAACATGAGAGCCCACACATACGGAAAAAAAAGTCCCTTCAAAGTCGCCTGCTTTTTGTATCATTAAAACCTGAACTACTGTGATCAGCAGGGCCAGTGCTGGCAATTTTTATTCTCGTGGTTTGTACCATGACTTAACATAACCCATTATCTTTGGACTTACAGGTGCCCTGAACAAGTGGACAAACTATTCTGACCTGCCTCCAGAACTGACAGTTATCTCTTCCAGCATGCGCGAGTTGCACCCGACACACACGTTTGGCACATTATCATTATGAGAGTCTGACTTGGGAAACTGGTGAGCACCCCACTTCTTATTGAGAAAGAACATCAAGACCTTAAAAAGCAATAAATGAAGAGGGCAGTAACAAAAATAAAACACTGCAGAATCCAGCATCTGTGGTAGAAGTTGCTGCCGCATTTTGAAATGCCCTTCTCTTCATGGCTGCCTGGGATGGGAGTGGCTAGAGAAGTTCTCCGAAGCAGCTGAGGTCTCCACTATTCAAAGAAGTTTAAAACATCTCTGTTCCTAATTTAATTCTGGAAAAAATAAAGAATGGATAGGAGTTCAGGATGTCATCTCTAACAGCCAAAATCACTCTACAAACAAGCAAAAATTCAAACAAGTGGGATGTTCTTGTCCTGATTTTAATAAGTGTCAGACAAACAGCCAAAATGAAACTTCCTGTAAGAGTAAAATTTTATGATCCAAGAAATAGAGATAATTAGCTAATAAAAGTTTCAAGATTCATATGATATACAAATTACTACACTGTATGTGGTTAGAAGAGAAGAGCCTTTCATGTAAATCACTCTATTGCTTGTTGGCAATACCCCGTTTCTCTAGCCTGTCACCTGTTCCTGGTCCTCACCTTACTTGAACACAAAGTAGAGGGGGCAAGGACTTGTGCTCATACACTGATCAAATGGTCAGCCTGCACCCAGTGCCTCCTCCACAGCAAGACCTACTGAGCATTTGCTAGTCCTCTTCACTACACTTGTTCAGGAGGTCAGTATGCTCCCTGCTTCTGGAGCAAGCCATGTAACCAGCTTGTCTTAAAATAAACAGGCACAATTGATTTAAATCATTATAGCTCTCAAACCTAAGTAATGGGTAGACCTTCACAATGCATAGCTATGCCTTGCTACAGCTTATTTCAGTGCATTTGACTCTGGACTACAAATGGTAAATTCAGATTATTCCATATTATTAAATGCCTTATAGCCTAATGAGTGACTTAGCCAGCCAGGTCAGAGAAAACAAATCTGAGCTTCCCTCTGAAAATTTTCATTAGGGTAATAATACAGAAAGAAACAGAATATGACTAATTCCTTCTAAGCTATCCCAAAATATTTAGTGATTACAATATTTGAGCTTTGGACCTCATTTTACAATGTGTGAAAGAGGAACTGGCATTAAGCATCTAACATGTAAAAAAATCTTTCACATAGTTGCAAGATACATGCAACACTACAATGAAGTACTGTATTCAAGCTGATAAGGTAAATATAAACTGTAAGACTTGGCTGCTTCTTAAATGAGATATATTTTAAAAGACCACTACTTCAAAAACTTAAAAAAGGGGTTTAAAAACAAGGGGTTTAAAAACATACAGTATTACGTAGCATATAGATTACAATAAAAGCAATCATAATCCAACATACTCAGAGGTACTGGTTTAATTAATTTTGAGTCTCACAAAACTCCCTTAAAAAAATCAACAAACTGGTCTTGACCTTCAGAAACGTGGGGAATTGGCCATGCAAACCCCACCCAAGTCTCCTCAAAACTGCAGTTGTATTTTGTGGGCTTTAGGTCAATCAATGGCTTAAGTTTCTTATTTTTAATTTTGCATATTTTATTTCAGCATTTAACTAGCCACCCTTTTAAAAGAGCTCATTAGATGGCCAAATTGATTGACTGATCATTTCAATTTTCTTTGCACATGGTAAGTTCTGGGTCAGATTGTTTTCTTTTAATTAGAGAAGTGATAGGTATACTGGGCAGAGTTTGTCTGAATGTTAAGGTAGGTTAACTGTACTCTGTACCAGTCCTCATTCTCTCAATGAAGTAGGTAATATTCATTTGCTTCACCTCCACTCTGCACAGACACGCATCACTTTCCTGTGCAGTTGCAAATACATTGCATCTTTATCATTTCTGACAGGCTGCTTTCTCCACTGAGAGCATGTCTCGGACCACAGAAAACATCTGTCTGTTGACGAATACTCTGCAAGGAGGTATGTGTGTGCATTGTAATTTCTGGTCTTTGTTGGTACAGAGCATTCTGTCCTGTGAAAAATTTCTTTCTCTATATCTTTACTTGTAAAATGAAGTCTATTCTCTTGGCCCATAGAAATGAATCTGTGAAAGCCAATAGCTTTTGTTTATTTCCACAAGTAATTACTTCCCCTGTCCACCCATACTTCTAAAATAACACAGAGGTAGGAAATACATTAAGCTGCACTACTTTTTGTCATATATACCATTCCTTCAGGTAAAAGCAAGCAAATTGCTTGAAAAGTTGACCTGGAATTTGGGTATCCCTGACAAGACACATAGAAGTTGCACATATATGAAGGTTTAACTGTATTTGGCACTCCTCTTACTCATCACTATTATCCCTACTGGAACAAGTTAACCACAGGACCAAATAGCACTGTTTGTCTGCTGTCATCTGCCACAGACCTAGCTCTTTCCCAAAGACTGTAAGGTGCACAGAATTTCAGGTATCCACCTCTGACCAAATGTAGTGATTTCTCCAACATCCCATAAAACACAAGTCATTTGAAATTGCTTTCAAATATGTTGTGTACTAGATTACTCTGCCTACTAGTGATGGTGCTCTAAGCAATTCCAGTCTTATTCCAGCAATTCCAGATCACACGGCTCACAGGTAGATATGCATTAATTATCTCTTTGCATGTCATGCTGCTTTCAGCATTCCTGGCCCACAGATGTTTTAAACCAGTATAGGGAAGCAGAAAAACAGAGCCCACGTTGAGACTGTTCTTTTCCAATACATACATACTTTACGAACCAGAAAGTTGCCCAGTTTTTGTTAAACAATTGTGTGGTTTTGTACTGAGATAAAGACATGTCTGTGCTAACTGTTCCTCATCTTTTTCTGTTCTGTGTTATGCACAAAGGAATGGACTCCATCTAACTGAAAGTGTAAATAGCCATTTTTTTAGCCATGGTTGACTTTTATATATCATAGCTTGTGGAGAAGCAAATAGAAAGTTTAATTAAAACAGAGCTCAGTCAGGTTGAACCTGCAACCTTTGAAATAAGAAGTAGGGCTGTTATCAACTTGGCTACCTGGTCTCCATGGCAGTGTGTATATATATATACATAGAAATATATATATGGGAGTTTACTAGCTGCACTTTTGTTCCCTGGGTATAATAGAAATCTGGAGAGAATACAACATTAAAAATCACTTTAAAAA